>NC_060160.1:17176662-17216684 GCF_021292245.1 Micropterus dolomieu
TGGGCCCCCCCCCCCCCCCCCCATCTTCCCAGCATGCCCCTCCTGGTGCATGGCTGGCCAGTGTCAGTGTGCCACTAATTAAGGACTCTAAGAGCTATGGAGCACACTCATTAATGAACTGTAGCATCTTTACTGTCCATGGAGTGAGAGAAGAGGCGAGGGAGGGGCTGATTCAGTTTGAGGGTCTGCTGGTCTCGTGGCCCGCGGTTCAGTTGGTGTCCAGAAGGTCAGGGACGACCCACTGAGATGAAAAATGTTAATACATGTTGGGTGATTGTAAGTGTAGTATTTTTGACAGGAGGTTTCCAGAATACAGTTTTTTAAAATTAGTTTGACTTTCTTTCTTTTTTTTTTTTTTTTAACAAAATTAACCAACTCAGGCTTATTCTTATGTGTGTTTACAATTTTTGTGTTTAATTTATTTCTTAAATTATTATTTATTAATTGTATTCACAAGTATGATATTCCCCACCCCATACACCCCCCCAAAAATCACAACAACAAAAAACCCAACTGTCCCCCTCCCTGCCATTTGTTTATTCCATTTTCATGGAAATGCAAAACAAAACAAATGGCTGTGTTTGTCTTTATGAAAGTAGGCCAAACAACCGCTGACAAACAAGAGGGGGAGTTGTAGGTCAGGGCGCCACAAGCCATGTGTAACCGTGCCTGACGAGAGAGCATGACATGATGTAGTAAGCCACAATAGACACAATAACATACAAACACCCCTGCCAGAATGATGTAACGTTGTCTAGACTAAACAAAACACATGCATGAATAAATGAGTTTCCAGAGCAGGCATACAGGGATTGGACAAAATAACAGGAACGCTGCATTATAAGCTGTTAAAATAGTAACTAATGCAGCTATTAATAAAATTCTGCCTCATCTTACTAATAAGAAAGCAGCATTGAGCATCTAACAAACGTGGCTCTCCACTGGTGTTAAATAAATCACACAGCAGCACAATCACCTGGGAACTGATGGGAACGGCTAATCAGTGCTTTTTTAAGCTGATCAGTTTTATTGATCTGTTGTGATACAAGGGAGAAACGGCTACTGTATAACATTAGTTCTAACATTAGTTATATAGTAGTACATATAGTGACTATAATTTATTTATGTTGGTATATATAGTTTAAACTCCACAAGTGACTGTAAAGGGAAGTTAATGTTTTGACCTGCTTTCTAAAAGTTGTATAAAACATATCACTACAGATTTGGATCAGCTTGTAGAATATTGACATTTTGCAATGGAGTTCTGAATGGTTTTAGGGCTTTTATTTGTACTCTTCTTCCACATTACAGTCACTCTCAAGTGCACCATTGTTCATTATAAGGCTCAGCCAGGATGTTTTGAATACTGAGTAGTTCTTGCATGTTAAAATCAGTTAAAGCATACATTGTGAAGCACGACTTTGTAAGTACGGCAATATGAATTTCATTAGCAGCAGAAGTTGACCTGTTATTAGTTAGCCCACAGTCTATTCAAGTGTGGACCTCATTTAATTATAATAGATGCAATTGTTTTTAAGTACCCCCCTTTGCCTCTCACACACACACAAAAATGCACACACACGTCATCGTCTTTGTCTCCTGCCCCCAAGTCTGGCATAATACCTCAGGTTAGACACACGCATACGCACACACACACACACACACGCAACAGATGCCCCCTGACGCTCATTCACATAAAGCGGGCATGTGATCGACGGGCCCTGAGTCCAGAGGCCTGCCAGCCTCATGGCATTGTGTTCCCCTTGGGCAAGCAGCCGGCCTCCCTAAATACCCTTTTGTCTTGGGTGGGATAATAAGGCAGTGGCCAAGCCGCTGGTGTGGCACGCGCACAGCCACTCATCCCCCTGGTCTGTGACCTAAACAGGTGGATCGGAGGGAAGAGCTGGTCGTGGCGGGTGCACGGAGAGGGGGACGGGGAAGAGGGGGGGGAGGGGATAGAAGAAGCTGCATCTGTCCCCACACTCAACGACTCCCAGGGTCAGCCACTGCTCCATATGCTCTCAGGAGAGAGGGAGGCACGCATACAAACCCAGACTAACAGGTGGAGGGGGGAGGGGGAGGGGGAGGGGGGGTGGGGATTAAAAGAGGTAAAATGTATCAGAGACAGATAGAGGGATTTTGAAACTGTCAAATTAGCTGTATAAGAAGAAAGAGAGATCTGACTATCCCCAGAATATTTTAACCCTTAAACCATATTAAATGTTTGGCTTGCATTATGAAAAGCACTTTTTGTCTCTGCCTAACGACCATATTGGCTCTCAGGCCCTAAAGCATCATCTCTTCAACAGGCAACTGTTGCTGTGTTTGTGTTCATGTGTCCATGTGATGCTTTCTTAATTAATAGCCTCATAGTAAGTTGTGTTTTATGCACTTTCTCCAAGATGTCAGCTATGTTATAATTTATTGTTCTGGGATCTTCTGCGGAGACAGAAAATAACAGCGACTCATCTTTGGGCTGTTATTGGGCATTTATGAGCAGTTACATGGTAAACCAACAGTCACATATGGTAGTAGAGGACTGATGGATAGGAGATAATTATAATTACCTATGGCTGGATGAAAATGCACAAGGCATATTAAAACAGCTGATGCAGAAGAGGGTAAAGATACTTTTTCAAATGAGAGCAGCATTCATGGGAAGCATACAGTGAATGTTGAGCCAGAAACATAAGACATTTTTCACAGTAGACATTTTGACTTTGTATATAAATGTCATTAATGATAGCTCAGTTCCATCAAGTGTCCCAGTAAGCCCTGCCAGTGAGCCAGCACGCACAATAGCAGAACCCTGGAACTAGCTCACCTAATTAAATGCAGTCGTTTTTAATGTTGCTGTGCCTTTTCTGCTATGGAATGCCAAAATATCTCCTGTTAAAAAGATCTGTTGTGTCTGGCGTGTGGTTTAAAGTTGTTCTTCACATTGTCCCACTATTCAGTACACAACAGAAATGGAGGAGCTACTTGCAGCTAGAAAAATGACAAGTGTTTGCCTTTACTACAGATAGTGGAGACAGAGAAAACCAATGGAGAGAAAGAGGTGTATGACACACATAATCAAAGAGATAAAAAAAAAAATTTGCGTCTCTCAGACATTTAATATATTTAACCTCAATGAAAAGTAAAGTTCCTTTGCTGCCGGGAGAAAAGTGGCTCAGTCTTGTGGATGTGGTGCTTCTAGAAGTTGAAGTATGTTTTGAACTTGTGTGACAGAGATGCCTGCTTTCATGTATTCAGGGCACGTTGGATGAAGGCATACACTTGCGGCCCACGAATTCCAAAGGCTTAGCTTCTGCGCGATGACACCCTGAAAAAGTTCATTGATGTATAACACTCAATGAAATATTGAAATAAGCAAAGAGGAGATTCTGCCTTTGGTCTGATTTTCCTTTCCTCCCCTCTCTATAGTCTAACTACTGTCCATTTGTGGGAGAAGGGGTGGGTGGGTGTCTCTGAGCGCTAATCTGTTGGATGCAGCTAATTAATTTTTGGTTCCTCCTATAGGCCTACTAAACAAGAGAACAGTGTTTGCACAAGATTAAGAGATAGAGTGTTTGTTAGAATGGTGTATATTATCAGTGAGGCCTCATCACATGCACCTGTGTTAATCATTACAATGAAGAGTCTTGTGGGCTCAGCGGCCTGGTGAGGAGGAGAGAAGTGGGTCTTTCACAGGTAAAAATATAGTATAATGTGGCTCAGTAGAAACAGGGAAATTACATGTACTATAGTTTAGATATTCGCCATTATTGTTGTATTATATTGCTGGTAATTGTGAATTACACACAGAGAAAGCCTTTTATGAATTAGTTAACTGACATTGCTGAATTCATGCGGCCAGGGTTTAATGTGAAATTAGTAAATGATATTGTTACTTTTTTCTTTTGCGATGCACTGTAGCTGTTTTTGATATACCGTGTAGCCTGTGGTGAGAATACTGGCAGAATGGAGAGAAATTGGCTCCGTTCACCATGAAGTCATTAAATTTGTAAGCTATTTGTGATCAAAAGGTGTGTTTGAGGCCATTAACTATGGAGTTTGATCATGGCTTACATGCGGTGTCAAATGTCAGTTGTTCCTGCTATTTCCCCCAATTTCAGTTGAAAGTAAGTATTAAGCCAGAAGAGAATATCAAAAGCTTACTATGTAAATGTTGTTAAATACCACTACTGAAGTTTGTTATATACTGTATTGTTTCTGACTCACATTTGATGCCCAGAATCCTCACTTTGCTTCAGCTCAGTGAGATTACAGTGGGGTATGTCCGTCAGTTCTTTGGCTCAGACCACACTCCCTGATGTTGTAACTTTAATGTACTAAACCATGCGGAAATATTTTGAGTTTGAAGGTTCATTCTTGACCTTAGAAACAGCAGCTTGAAAAAAAATCCTGACATAATGTCTGTCTGTGTTTTACGGAGCTTTCAACCACATTTCTTCGCCTTCCTTCAACTGAATTTTGGGGGGAATAGCAGGAACGACTGACATGACATCTTGATGACAACTGAGGCACTCCATCCACTGAGGAAGGCCACGAGGTGTGGTTCAAAATTTCAGAAACCAAAAGGAAGTTGGACAATTTGTTGAGGATTTCTTTTTCAACATGGAAGCACATTTTGAGGTGTAAAATGTTTTATTTTTTTGCAGCAGTAATAGTTTCTTTCTCTACATATTTCCATTGCCGAAATAACGTTTATTGTAGGTCAAGGGAATGATTGAAATGAAATGTTTTCTAACCGTGGCTTGCAGTGGTTGGCACCATACCACATGAAACAACAATGAGAACTATCCTTTTACGTTGAGGCTTAAAATGGTTCCATTTAATATTGAGTGGCCAAATTGTCTGTTTGAGCTCTAGGACAGCATTATTAATGACCATTAGTCATTTAGGGGCGATTATACTTGTAATATGTCAGCCCTTTACTCTTTACCATCCTGCTGTGTGTGGGGACATTGCCATTAGGTTGATGCATAATCCACTATGAAAACATTTTCATTTGTCTCATAAGGAGATTTTTATTAATGGCTGGGGACTATTTAATCCAAGGAGTTTTGAAAGCAAGTTTAAAGTACATTACCGCTAAATTTCAACATTTAAATGCGTTATTACTTTCACCAAGCATAAATTTACTGACTATATTTGTTATTTTTGCTTTAACATTCGCAAAAAAGATTTTTACTGA
This sequence comes from Micropterus dolomieu, assembly GCF_021292245.1. Taxonomy (NCBI): domain Eukaryota; kingdom Metazoa; phylum Chordata; class Actinopteri; order Centrarchiformes; family Centrarchidae; genus Micropterus; species Micropterus dolomieu. The sequence goes on from NC_060160.1 coordinate 17,181,863, forward strand.
GTGCATTGTCCTAAACTCTCAAAACAAACAAAAGAATTTAAGCATAAATGTCCTAATGGACAGCCTCTTTGGTACTGACTATGTGAGCTTTAACCAACTAGGTATTAACTCGACCCAAAGCATAGTAATAATGTGTTTTTTAACATATGCTGAGATCTCGTAATCTTCTTATGGGTTTGAGGTTTTTTTTCTGTGCCCCTGAATAGCTCAACAAAATATGCTTCAGTAATGGATGGTTGTATCCTCATCCATCGCCCTCCTCCCACCTACTATAACTTGAAATAGGCCATCAAGTGGCTAATGAACTGATAAGCCTTCTGTGTCCTGTGGGGCTTATGAACATCATAAGCCAAATGTTTAGGCATATTTGGTGAGACAGTTTTTTTTAAAGAGCACTTATGTGGGAAAGAAATAAAGTCCTTACAGTTGGAACAGTATAAGAATGTGTTTTCATGTGTTTTCTACAGGAGGTAATAAATCCCTGCAGGTAATGAAGGAACCGGTGAAGTATTTTGAGTGTTTTTAAGGTTATCTTACAGACTCAGCGACGCTTACTTGTGTGGAAAGAATGTGTGGCCCTTTGCTTCATCAGACCTCCATCTAGTCAAGCTGCTATGTATCATTATCAGTTTTGGATCTCTGTAAATCCATGGATTTGTGTGAGCAGTCTGAGAAATTAAAATAACATGCTTTTTACTGCGCTTACTTCAAATCTCTTTAGACTTCATTTTTTAAAACATCTAAATCTGTTATTATGTAGGCTATACAAAACCCTTTTAATTTAATCTTTGACAAGATTATCAAATTCACTGATGATGTCAGAAACTTAAATAATTTCAGAAAATGTCGACTAAGCCTGGATAAGCACTTTCAAGGGGATACTGTTGGATTAGCTTAAAAATATATTATTTATTTTTGTTTGTTTTTTATTAGTTGTTGGCACATTTTCCACATCATTATGTTATTGCCTTTATTTTTATTGTCATTACAATGTCTTGCAATAAATACACATACATATACTGAATATCAAGCAGCTATCAAACAAGTTGTAAGATCTAAAAGCAATGTGGTGATTATTTTTAATTTAGAGCAATAAATTAATTTCTACAATTTAAATAAACTGTTCCACATTTCTGGGCAGTTTTAATAATCTCTTTTTCTTTTTCTCAGTAATAGACTAGCTTTCTTTGCCTTTTCATCATCAATAGTTAACGCCTTATGTTCATTTAAAGTTCCCCTGCAAGATTGTATTTTGACTTGGATTAGTTGGTTTAGGGGGAAAACACCTTCAGACTTTTACAGGGAAAACCTTGAGGCAGTCATGCTCTCGTTATCGCTACATCCTAACTATACCAGCCTGTTTTTTTTGTGAGATTTGTAAATAAGATCTCTTCTTCAATCTGCTCTCATATCATTTTCATAACTGATTATCGGACCACGTACTCGGGGAATAATCCCCCACTCCCCCTGCAGGCGTTGCGGCCTTAACCACCAGCTTTGCAACAGGCCGATGTTTGCGGAGGATCAGTTTGTGACCGACCGGACAGCAACCAGACCAGGGGACAAGGGGCGCTGCGCAGCCCGCTGTTAGACAAAAACCAAGAGGGATTAACGCAGCGTCTGTTGAGCCCATATGCGCCTTAGCACTGCTTTGCTCTTGATTAAAACTCATTGTACGTATGAAGTATTGTGGAGGCCGGATGTCTAATCCTCCTCATGACTTGTGCACTTGGAAGACACGAGGCCCCAAGGTTACAATAACAAGCTGGGTGAAGCCATTGTGTGTCAGTTGGTATTGGCTATCAGGGACCATTGATTAGGGTGAAATGTTGTTTAGAGTGGACATTTAAAATGACAGGGACTGTGGCCCTTTGTTTTTAAACCAGTCGCCTATAAGTAAGAGGGACCTTAAACATATTAACTATTGTTTAATCAGCATTTTACATTGAGCTTAACATTGCTTTTAATTTGTGATTACACTAATACTGAGAGACACGTGTTTGTATGAGCCATTGTTCTTTTTCTTGGAGGTAGGCTATTCGAAGCATTAATGGCATTTTCAATAATGATGTTTTTCAGTCGGGCGTGTTCATTCAGATAAAGATAGGCCTAAGTGTATTGAGGAGGCAGATCCAGCTCTTCCCGTCTTCAAAGTGTTCTCATGCTTCTCCCTCGCTTCAGTCACTTGGTGCGCCTCTCTCAGTCGTTAGAAATAGGAGGGGTTTTTTTCACAGCTGACATTTGAAAGTGACCTTTTTCCGCTTTTGCTGCAGCAGTCTGGCTGGAGGAGTTGTTGACACTCAAGAGGAGACGCGTCTCATGAATATTCAGCTTTCTGTCACCCTAAGCTATTGTTTCCAAGTTCAATTGTTGCATTGTTTACCGTCATAACGATGTATATGCGTGTTGCTAAACTTGGCGTTACATTGGTGCAGCGGTGTTATAATTGATTCTTGAACATTATAACGCTAACATCGGTCTGTGTGAGAAATTAAACGAACACAGGCACCGGCATGACCCGGATATAAACAGCTACTTCTATTTCACCCTTGAATAAGTTATGGATATGGCCTATTGCATGATTACGTCTTTCAAAACTACAATCCAACCGCCTAAAACACACACACACACACACACACACACACACACACACACACACACACACACACACACACACACACACACACACACACCTATTTTCTGTCCACGCAGGAGTGGAATCAAAGTCGCTCTTCTCTTTAACGCTTCGATTATTTCAAGCAACGCTTTTAATTAGTGTGCTCCTTTAGCGGAGACTCCAATGAAAGAGAGATTATTGGCAATGTCAAGGATCCTAATTGAATGTTGGACTTCTAACAATTAGCCCGCTGCAGAGCCATGTCGACTCATTACAGATCTCATAGCCGCTCTGACTTTATTGTCTCGTGCCGTCCAAGCTGACAGCAGCGTTGGACTTGAAAAAAAAAAAAGTAAATGCAAACAAACCTTCTGACTCCTCAAATGTAGTTTAAGAAGTTGTAGCCGCGCTTGTGCACTTCAATGGAGTTAAGGAACAACTTAATTACCGTTAAGAGAAATTAAAAATATTAAAAAATCAGAAGGGTGCTTTTGCAAATAAACCCTACCTTGTGCAGCAAATATGTGAAAAGGTTATGATGCAGTTTACAGAATATACAAGTAACTTGATAGCCCATATTATGGTGATTTTTCTTGAGGTTAAAAAATACAACACACAATGTTGCTTTAAGCAGTAACTTTTTAGGTTTTAGTGCCGGGTTTCTGCAGGTTTATACCTTGGATTACTTTTTTTTTATACACGACACAGCAGGGTATTAACACAGCCTAAATCATCACCTATGCCAGCTACTAAAAAGCATCAACAAAATGATACTCAGCAGTGATTTTAGTCCTTTTTTCTGTTTAAATATCCCTATGAAGTTAAAGCTTTGCTGAAGTGTTCATACATAACATGCAATTCAGTTTCTCCATAGATGAATTGAACATCAACATGCGTTTACGTTTTGTCTTGTTACATGAAATATTAGCCTTCGTATTAGAGCGCACATTTGGGGATCAGGCATGTAAACCCATGCGGTGGGCTTTGAATTGGACCACTGCTGCCCATGAGTCCCAGAGAAACCCCCGCCGGTAGAATATTGGGATTAACATCTATTGGAGGCCGGGATTAAACACTGCTTTCTCAAGCCGCACACTCTCTTTGTTGAGACTATCCGAACTGAACTGCCGGAAACTAAGAAAGGAACAAACCTGAGCAGAGCTAGAATAAATTATAACCCCATATTAATTTTTTATGACAACATTTGTCAAATTCGGCGATTTTTCGTTAACAGAGCTTGAACAGAATTTTTGTATGTATCCTCCCACATTACAGTGAGCATCGGGTGGGTTTAAAAATAAGAATTACAAAACGGAAGGTATGAGCAAGGTCATTTAAATCCATGTTGTGTTATGTCACATAAGTTGGAGTAACTATGCATGAAGAAACTGAGTTTGGTCGCCAGTGAAACGGCAATTATTGGCCCAATTACCACCTGCAAAACTGCCTCCACTAGCCTATGTGAAAATATGCCACCTTGTTTTCATTAAATGCATGGATCTTTTTTTTTATTTCCCCCCAAATATATATTTAAATAGTATTTTTAAAGTGAGGCCTGTCTAAAATAAAAATTAAAGTCATTATTATACGTTTTATTCGTTTTTAGGCTAGTATTATTGTTATTTCATTTGGCAAAATGTCAAATTTTTTGTGGAAGTGATTAAGAATATTCATGTAACTCAAATAAACCATCTGAAAAAAATACCCACGATTAGTTTTGCACACAGCACTGACACTGTTCATTCTCCATTTCCCACTCTCTCCGCGCGCGCGCGCGCACACACACACACACACACACACACACAGATCGTCCCTTGATGAAAGAGTAAGCTCACAGGACCTTTATTCATGTCTTTTCAGCGGTGAGGTCACACCATCTTTGGAGCCAGTAAAGGATCCACAATCACCGTGTATTGAGATCAGTGGAGGGGGAGCAAGTGTGGAGCTCTCAGCAGCCGAGAGTCATTTCCAGTGTGGCTAACCCTTGATTTTATTACTACCATGTGCTTAGGAAAGTCTCGTCTCTCTTTGTGATGCCGGTCGTTTAACCATTAGCATCTTTCGTTGTTCAAAAAAAGTTAGAAATCTATTAAAATCACAGCAGAGTCTGATGCGAGGGGGGCTCACAAATTGCATACAATACAACAGATCACAGTTTCGAAGGCTAGCACAGATAAAAAAAAAAACACATATGTACCATTTATATAAGACACACACTGATTGTCTCTTAGAAACTACATATTGATTCCTTATAAACACTTTTTTTTCTTAAATAAAGTAGTGCATCCATGTCCACACACCGTCCTCGTGTCTCTCTGCCAGCAGGTTGGCAAAGTTGTGTAAGAAGCTTAAAGGAGGTCTGTCCACCCCGACCACTTCACCAGCAGAATTAACAAGAGTTTTGTTCTTGGATAAACATTAGTTCCGTGGCTGTGGCGTTTATCTGTGTTGTCCTCAACAGGTGTTTTTTACGCATAGAGGCACACACTGACAGACATGGATAAGGGGCTACAACCTGTGAATGAACAGGGGGAAAGAATCTCGTTGCCAGTGGTAAAATAAATTAAACCTCTCCTCTTGGAGGACCAAAGACCATCATGCCAAAACCTCGAGGCCCCTGAGAGCCCTGCCTCGCCGAGCCCGGCTGACATTTGAACCAGTCCGATGTGTTTTGTTGAGGGATGGCAGCGCTGTGTCTGATGTGATCGTCACTGTTTGTGCACTTTTTTGACAGCTGATTGCTCTGTTCACAGGACCTGGAATTTCCACGAGGATGTTTGATCCTTATAATCCAAGCAATCGGCATTGAAGTTCAGCTTCCACGACGCCGCTTGGTCCTTATAATCCAAGCAGTCTGCAGTGGAGTTGAAGCCCAGGCCGGACGTCCCGTAGCCCTGGGTGGAGAGGGACGCCGGGGACTGGTTCAGATGGCTTGTGACCGCGTTTGTGCTCATCGGACTGAGAGTTGAACCAGGCCCTGACAACTGGTGGTGCATGGGAGTGAGGTAAGAGCCGCAGTCCATGCCGCCGAAGTAGGACGTCGAGCCGGCGTAGCCCTGGCTGTAGCTCGAGGCCTGGGTGTAGGTCATGGGATAGGACCTCTGCATGCAGGAGGAGGAGGTAGACAGGGGGTCTGAGAGCGGAGAGATGGACGCCGGGCTCCAAATGGACACCGGGGCGGTGCTGGTTGAGATGGCGGGAACTGTGGTGGTACTGGTTGGGGGCGTGAACTGACCGCTGGCCCCGCTCTCTGAGCTCACCTCTCTGGTTGGGGAACTTTTCTTTTTGGCTGGTCGCACTTTGTTCTGGCCCCCGTTCTGCTGCTGCTGCTGCTGCTGGCGACACTTTGCCCGCCGGTTCTTAAACCAAACCTGCAAGAGTCACATAGTCTATTGGTACATGCTAATTTTGATATCCCTTACTTATAGTGTTAATATAACCCAACATCTACGTTTCTGGAATATGACCTAGAGCTAGTTAAATATTTTCGCACTGTAAGTAATAGCCCCCTTTTTATCTAGTCCATGTGGAAAGAACATTTATTTCATTTGTTTTGAAATCAAGATGTTTCTAGATTTTTTCTCAAGCCAAGTTTTTGGTACCAGTGGACTGATCGGTCTCATTTCATTGCTCAAATTCTCGAAACAGGAATCTGTCCTTAAGTGGAATTATCTCACCCCACTGGCAAAAGTTTTCCACTTGATTTCAGGCAGACAAAATGCTAAGCCTCAGATGTAGGCCTTCTGTCAGTCACGGGTTAAGATGAATGTTTCTCACAGTGCAGATATAAAATAGATTTAAAAAAAAAAAACATTTTCATTCGAGCCCCCCCAAATGAGATGTAAGCGTAGCCTACATAAACATTTTGTTTCACATTGTTAATTCATGCAGTTGCGATTTAATCATTCAAACGTGTTTGCATTTGTTTGGCAAAAGTGCCACTTTTGTTTCGGTGTCTTTTTTTTATACCTAAAATATTTATGCACATGGAATCATTTTCCAAATATTGTTAATGTTCTGGTTAACTCACTTGTACGCGGGACTCAGGTAGATTGATTTTCAGTGCCACCTCTTCGCGCATGAATATGTCCGGGTACCGAGTTTTGGCGAACAACGCCTCCAAAACGTCGAGCTGTGCGCGCGTAAAAGTAGTCCTCTCTCGCCTCTGCTTCCGTGGCGTTGCTGCAAGTAAAACGGAAATGGAAATCAATTAAATGATGTTACTCATGTATCCATTTAAAAAATCAACTAAAAAGATCAAGCATTCAAAGGCAGATCTATAACAGAATCATAGATTTTTGTTTTTGTGCGCAATTACGCACGAGTCATGTGAGACTTAAATGCCGATGGCAATTGTACCTTTTCACATACTTTAGTCTAATGTGATGCAGTTTAAGCAAAAATCAAAGCAATTTGTCAGTAACTCATTCAAAAGGCACATCTAAAATTAAATCATGCAATACCAGACTTCTGTTCCCTCCAAGTCGTTGGACGGTTTGGTTTGGTAAAATAGCCGATGTAATCTAATATGTTTGATTTCTGATTTATCTCCCCAAAAATGTAGAAGTTATTATCAGATGTAGACGTTTTGAAATAGGTCCTGTTCTTTCATTTATTTATTCTTCAAAAAGTTCAAACCTACCTGGATAGCCCACTGATGGATGCAAAAGATCCATTCCGGAAGTAGTTAAGCTGAGGCCATTGACTGTGTAAGGTGGTTGCTTTAGATACGACATCATGCTAATGTTTGTCTGAGGGCTGAAGTTGGAAAAAATTTTGAAAATGGATGGAGCTCTCGAGGTGTACTTGGTGTCCTCTGTTCGCCGTGTGGTCCGTGTTACACAGGGCACCTGTTCCAAAAACGACAAAAGAGAAGAAGACATCGATGAAGGTGCACCGTGTGAAGAGATATTGGGTCTGTTTACATGGCACTGTCGCGAAATAAGCCCTCTTCAAAACGCACGGCTCTCCTCAAAAAACACATCTCCAGCTGTCCTCATCTCTATAGCCCCCCCCCCCTCTCTCTCTCACTCACTCACTCACTCACACTCACACACACACACACACACACACACACACACACACACACACACACACACACACACACACACAAAGTAATACACCGGCACTATAACTGCAACAAGGCACAATAAAATGTGATGTAGGAACTTTTTAAACTGCCCAAGCTGTTAAACTAAAGAAAGAAAAAAACAAACACACTCAACAAACCCCTAAAGTCTTTCTGCGCCTTTGGCTCTATTTTATTCTCTGTTTGGCTCTACCTTATCTAAAATTGTGGTTGTAGATACAAACAAAAACTAAGGGGAATTGAAAGAAGTCAAAGGCAGTGGGGAAGTAAAAGAAGAGACTGATTTGATGTCATGGATGTCTATAAAATACGTAGTCAACATAAATAATCAGTTTTCAAACCTACTTCCTGATTTATGATGACCAACCTATTTTTCTCTGTCGTTAAGAAACTAATTAAAATGACTTTTTATATTTTACATGATTGGCCTGAATTTTCAATGCAATTTAATAAATCTCGTGTAATTAATAAAACACGAGATTATCTGATGTCGAGACGCTCAAATTCAGTAAAAACAAAAAAAACCGCCATGTTAAACACGTAATTGTTGCAGTTATTTAAACAGAAATAAAAGTGCTCTGCGGTGTTGATTGGTAAATGTGTGATCGCTGTCACTACAACTGCAGTGACCCTCACCCGTCATCCCCACTGCGCGTCTTGATTAGTTGCATTTTTTTTTTCAATATCCAACGGTTTTAACCCCCTCATCCCAATCTGTCACACTTAAAACCGACCCGTCTACCAGTTGCACCCACCCGCTCAATAATAATCACCCTGTCCAAGAATTAATTATGATAAATGTTTTTCTGTTGATGAATTAACGAGATAATCCGAGTGGCATCTAAGTGGAGCTGCAGTTTGGCATCAAGTCAGTCCAACGTGCTCCAGGCTCGATGCTGCAAATCAGCAGCAGCTATAATAATTTCTTCTGCACATTTACGTAAATTAATTGTGATCTTGCTGTATATTTTAGTCTAACGCAGCACTTATATAAAAATATAAAATGGTTTTAACTACAGGGGAGAAATTAAATTCGTGGAAATGTACAGCTAATCGGGCTAAAATGCCAATTTAGACGCATAATCTGTCACTAGAACCTAAATAAATTAATCATGTGACCTGTTGGTTTATTGTCCTTCACAATATTCCTCTCTGGAGGCAGAGAGAAAAGGTCCCGACACATTTAGATCGATAAAAGGCCCAAATGTTCTTTCTCTTCACTGCAGCTTTCAGCCTCGCCTCTCCACAATAACCTATATCAATTTATTTTGCATTATTGCGTCTGTGAATTTACGGCGAGGACTCACTGTGCGATATGACATAAATGTGGGTGTCCTTTTGAGCAGAAACTTCCCTGAGTGAACTCTGTGTCCTCGGTAGCAGCACTAGCTTCAGTCAATGAGAGTGTGAAATGGGTAAAAACATGACCTCACTTAATCATGCTATAATGAAAAAGGCAATTCTGGTATCAGAAAAGTTTTAATTTAGCTTTTGATCTGCCTTTGTTTCCATATGCAGATATGATCATGGTGTAGCCTAACTTCACCAGTTTGCTACTGTAATTACCGGATGCTCTGTGTGCATTTACATCATATACGATCAGATTGATGTTCATCTAAAAGGGTTTGATGACCAAACTCACACTTAGTGACTCTGTACTCTGCTCAAATAAATAATAGACTGAGTTTAAGTGTGGTCAGCCATCATCTGCAATTTGATGCCACTAAACAGCCTAAAACCTTCTGACTGGCATTTCTTTCAGTGTCTTAGTGGGTTTTATTTTAGCACCAGCAGCAGTGTTTAAACGTTGTATTCCTTCTTTTTTTTAATGATTTTATAAGCATTTTAAATTTGGTTTTAGAAAAGTTGTGATTTCCCATAGGCTTCTAATTTGTTATTAATTTTACTGTACTGCGATTCATTATTTCGATATAGGCTAATAATAATAATAGCCTATTAATAGTAATATAAATAGTATTATTAATAATAAAAGTTAAACTTACCCTGCTATCGACGACTGTAAAGTTCTTTGTCTGCTCGGTTTCCTCCAGGAGAAATAATAAAACTCAGTGCAGATTAAGGACGTCCTGGCGGATAAAAAAAAACACCGCAACCCACCGAAAGCAGGAGCAGCCGTCTTCAAAGACAGAACAACTGTGGGAATAAAAGTTAAAGATGGAGCGGCTGCTTCGGGTTTTGAATCGGTGCGAAGGCTGAGGAGTGATGGAGGAGGCTGCATGTACGCCTTTAGGATTTGTTGGTGTGTTGTGAGTGAAGTGGTTTGAGTTGGATTTTGTACAAACTGCCAGCCAATGAGAGCCGCAGGACTGAGCTGAGGTCTGTCTCTGTCTCCGTCTCTCACACCGGTGGGGAGGATGAGGGTTTTTTTCCTCCCTTTTTTTTCTTTCTGGGAAACAAATGTCTCCAGCTACTTATTTGACGCACAGTCCTCAGCCAATGGCAGCGAGAGGGCGACTGACAACATCCCCATCCCACCGCAGAGAGGGTGCATTGATAATAAATAAACGGTATGCCGGTGGATGACGAGAAGTGGGGTTTAAACCGAGGAAAAGTCAGTTTAGTCACCTTTTTGTTACATTTTATATTTGGCATCCCCGTTATCCAGTGGATGCGTTAAACTGGGGAAAGTTGCATGAAGGCTGTGTTGGTGAGAGGGGAAATATATGCTCAAATAAAGAGTTTTCTGAAAATATAATGTATGTACAGTAGTGCTGTGAATACATACTCAAACGTGCATCACGTCATTGTCATTGAGTGCGCATCAAAGTCAACCAAAAATGTTGTTGTTTCTGTTTTTAAAATCAGAAATGAAAATAGTTCCAGACAATCGAGGAATATTAAAGCGCCTTAACACGAAATTGAAGACTTTATTGTATAAATAAAATGTAAGTTTCTAGTGTTCACATGTCTGTATGTTGTATAAAAGAGTTAAACATTGGAAAGAAAAATAAATCTGTGACAAAAAGACAGGAAGAAAAAAGGGCTCTCGTGTGAAGGCTGCACCGTCCTCTCACATTCCAGCGCGTCGCAAAAAAGGGGATTTAGAGGGACTTATTTTCTTAAAACTGTCCTCCCGTCCACAGAGCCAGCCAGTCTGCTCCCATCCGCCTCATACAGGCCTGCACCAAAATACACCCAGAATATCTGCAGGGGAGTTCCCACCGAGAGGAACCGAGCAGCCGAGGACTTACAGGCACCGGGACCTGCAGTGTACCTACACCCAGGGATCAGGAGAAATGACAGGGGAGAAGGCAGAGAAAGGCCGGCTGTGCAGTTGGAGACAAGCAGAGCTACTTTCTCTTATTTCACCTGACACATGTTCAGCAAAATGTGAAAGAACATAAAAGAGAAACGTGAAGAAGGTAGGCCTGTTTTATTTTAGATTTGATTTACAAGAAAGTGCATTCTTGAGGTTTTGTGTTGTAACATTGTTATCGCTTGTAGTAATAATAATAATAATAATAATAATAATAATAATAATTATAATAGTAATAATAATAATGATCACAAATGTTAATAACAATAATGCATTTTTTCATTTGTTGTTATCCATATAATAGCCATTTAGTTCAGGATTCGTCTTATTTCATATTTACTGGAGGACCCACAGGCTGCACGAGACAAATAAGCTTCCTCTATGTCACTTGAATTTTGAACCTGCGTGCCCATCTCAAAATAATATGCTGAGGGTTTTTGTCACGGCTTGGTAAATGTATCATCTTAAGAGGCTTTGTGGAACACCTACACACACTCACACACTCTCTCTCACACACACACACACACACACACACACACACACACAGTCACACACACTGCGCGCTTGCACGGACACACCCGCTCACTTCAAACAGATTTGAATATTGATTTAGATTTATAAACACAGGCAGACCGTGGGTTTTATGAATCGTCATTTGCCTCTCTCTGTGACTCCAGTGGAAGGCCATGAGTCAAAGGTGCAGTGACAGCTGCTGGGGAAACTGGTTTTCACTCCGAGCTGCAGCCTGCTGGGGCTCACAAAAACTGGTACACCATATCAACTTTACACAAACTCAGTGACATCTCTTTTGACAGATTTCGATCAGTGGAAGCGGATGAATGGATCATATCCCTGGATTTTATTTAACAGCTAAACATGAGATTTGATCTCAGCAGAGGAAAAGTTTTGCTGTGAGTCTGCCTGTTTGGAGGAGAGGAACTGCAACCCGTTCAGGTATCCCTGTTTGTTTTTTTACGTGTTTTTGTTTGTTTATTTATTCCGGATAGTACAGATGTATTTTGTCATCTATTAGAATGAAAAAAATGGAGTGAAATCACGTAGCTTAAACTCACTTATTTATGTTTTTATATTTTTCTGAAATAAAATCATGTAATATATCCAACCCGACAGCTTCAGACGGGTGTAAAGATTAAGCCTTGTGGATTTTTAATAACGTTGCTGTTTTGCTTTATGACAATCACAAAGGTCACCGTTTAGCCTTCCCACATTTTTACTGCAGCAGACTCCACCAGACTCCATCCACAAATCATCATATTTAGCATCATATAAGTTTAAATTACCAGAAGTGTAGCTCCTAAAAATGTTTTATATTCTTTTACTTTGACGCCACAACAGGTAGAGCACACAAGACCAACTTTATAGTCTCAGAATGCAACAAAGGGACAATCAGCTTGCAATTAAAACCGCATTTAAAAAAAAAAGACTATTTCCTTATATTCTATCAGCTGCATGGTAATTTACTCTAACGGGAGACTTTGTAACTGCTGCAGTGGAAAATCATGACGTGTGATGCTGTTATCTGCTGGATCTCACCGTTTAAATAGCTAAATAATTTATTAAACTGTAAAGCCAGGCCCTCCACAGGGACTTTGTATCTTAAAAGGACGTTTAAAGGGAGAAGGAGTTAAACGCCTCTGGCGAGCAGCGCTCCCACTGACTCCCGGCTAATTGACGACGACGGCTTTTATCTCCGCCTCTGCTACACTCAACCTGAGGGTGAGGATTTCGCCAGGCCTCCAACCTGTGATTTCTACCAGTTAATGCGTAGCCTATACATATTTGCTAATACATTGGACAGGCCTGCTTGACCTTTGTTTGATAGCCTTAAAAAGAAAAATCTTATTATTATTGGATAATTACTTCTCTCCCTCCTCTGCGCCTTATCCAGGCATAAAAAGAAATAGGAAACAAATTATAGAATGTGTTTTGTAAAATTAAATAGTACAAATAAAACCACAACAGCATGAGGTTTTAATTAATTAATTTTTTTGCAAAATGATTGTGAGTTGTCTTAATAAAAAGCTGCATATTTACAGGCCTACATATAGCTACATCTTCTAACTATTTAGGCTTTCCTCTCCTCTCCTCTGCCAAGTTCCCTCCTTGTTTGATATTCGCATGGCTGAAGATGAGGAATGTGTTGGTGGAATTCATTCTGAGCTTAAAAAAAGAGCCAGAAAAAAAGGGAATAAAATCCAATAAAGCCAATTCATATAGAAATGCTGATAATCTGTACTGTCAAGGAAAAGCTTTTCCCTCTGTGTCTGGGGTTTATGTCAATATTATGTTTTGACAATAAAAAAAGTATTTTGGTACCCAGTACTTTATGGTTTCCTTTTTCAACTTGGTTTATTGTTTACCCCTTATTTCCTTTTTTTAATTTAACACAGAAAGTTAGATCTGTACAACTTGCAAACACTTTAAAACTAATCTCTGTTTACAGAATCATATATGTCACTCATTATTTTGACTGAAAAATTAAAAAAGCTTTCATACAAATGTAGTGATAATGTTTTTTGTATTCATTACTATTTAATTTAGGGTCATGTGTATGTATAGCACTAAGCAAAGTTAGTGAGAAAAAAACGGGTGTCCCTATCCTCTTTTTAAAAAACCTGGATATAGAAGGTAATTATTGTGTATAGATATGCGGCATTTGTTTGGTTGTGAGTGTGTGGGTGACAGAAAGAGAGGGAGATGAGCTGAAGTAGGATAATCACAAGCTGTATTTTAATTAGCCTGGCAGGTTTGATGGATACATTGCTGCCGCCGCCGCCCGCTGCTGCTGCTTTACGAAAAAAGGTGCTATGCGTAGTGAGCAAGGTGTCTAAACAGAGGGCTTTCTCCATGCTGTCCCCTTATCACAAAGGAGCTAAACCTTTGTGTAATGTAACATGTAACTGACCCTAGAGGTCATCAAAACACATTCAGTCTCCTCCCCAGGGATTAAAGGGGGAGAAACCCAATTAATTGTCAGTTTGGGAAGAGTTTACTGACACAGAGGCACACAGACAGATTCACCATGCAGGCAGCATTCTGCATCTGGGATTTTATCTCTGCAATTATTCACAATGTAACAAATTTAGTTTTGGTTCAAAGTTTTGCTTAAAATGATTACAGGAAATGCTTATGCCGTTGAATGAGTCTGTATTCAAATTTTTTAAGGCTGTACTTCTGTAATGAAAAGGTGCACTGATCATGAAATTATGGGTTTATTTTCCACACACATCTTCTCTGTGAATTCAAATATGGTGCCTCAGCAATGCCAAGACTATGTGTGTTTGCTCTTTCCATTAATATGACATGCCTTTTAATTAGTGCCATAATTGTTTGTGTTGTGTTTGTGCAGGAGTTCGCCAACAAACAAACGGATGCAATTAAACACACTCGCCGTCAGATCATCAATGAGGAGGCAAAGTCAAGACTGGTGGAAAAACCGACAAGGACAAATATAAGACGGGAGAAGACTCTGCTGCTTCAAGGTTAAACTTGAACTGTGCAAAGAGCTCGTCTTCACACAATCTAGATAGTTTTCTTCAAAGACACATCACTAGCTGTTTTTTTTTTATAATAAATGTCCTCAGTTTACAACTTGATATAACTCTTAATTGATGTTATATTTTGATTTCATTGCTAAATAATTAAATCTGACGTATATAATATCATATCCCTGTTTCGTCTCTACCTCCACACTGTCTTGGAAGTAATTAAAAAAGTATTTGCAAATAAAGACTATCATTGTCAGACCACCACCCTGCTCTCTTGCTCTGTCTCTTTCCACCTAGCCATATAGGCTTCTCCTCTGTGTGCTGAGGTGTCTGCGTGGCGTGGTAAAACCTGCCCTGCAGACCGGACCTCTCAAGTCTTCAAAGGAGGAAGAACTCAATGTGGGGGATTTGTTCAGGCTTATTTGGTAACCTAGGATTTGAATTGGATTCTGGGAGGCATTCATAACACATTTGAAAATGTTACATTGTGTGATTTTGTGTGTAATCCCCATAATAAATTTTAGAAATGGTCACAGCACTTGCACAACTGCGACTATTCATGATTTATCAAATGGTTTTCTTGTCTTGCCTCTTGGGGGTGAGGTGTGTGTTGCCGGCAGGGAATGGGACGATCTCAGTCGTTGGTTGGGAAAGCCGGTGAGGAGACGATTCTTCCGTTTTAACCTTTCTCTCAACGCTGTTTTGTTTATTTGACCTGAATATGTGATAGGGTCAGCCACTGTGCTTCCAGAGGGATTCTCTCAGACCCCCCAGCAGCACCGGAGCATTACAACCTCTAGTGGATTATACCACCCTGGGAGGACGCACACACACTCACTATAGGTACAGGTTATTAAGTGTATATTCTTTCAAATCCACAGTCATAGATTAATAAGATTTATTTTCTCCATCATGCCTTGTAAAGTGCTTGTACGTTGCATTAATACAGTTAAGTAGAAAACTATGTGGTTGTGTTATTTTATACTTTAATATGGAAGTCTAATGAGTCCCATTTTAAAGGCCGCCTCCAGAAATGTTTTATGACACATAAAATACTCTTTGAATAATGATTTGTGTCTGATATGATTTTTACGCAAAAAAGTTCAATTCCCTTGTTATAAATTCCTAAAATTACATCTAGTCCTTCTCTAGCATTGAAAAATCCAGAATCTATGAATATGCTAATTTTCTTAATTTCAAAAGTTGAATTACTGGACATAAGATGTCTCCTACTTTACTGAAGAGTCCATTCTCAATGTTTGTTCCCTGGAGGTTTCAAGTTTTCACATTTATGTAACTTGTGTAAGTTGCATTTTAGACCGTGATTGACTTCTAGACTTGACACATCACAAAATCTTAAACTTACATTTAAGGCGAGTACAGAGAAACATATCGCCTTTAGCAAACCAGTTTGAAAACAGCCTTCTAGTGTCAAACTCTGCACGTACATCATTCGAGTCAGCGAACATCATTATCGTGAAGTAACAATAAGCAAAACATCTTTTCGAGTGGAGGGGGGCTTTAAATATCATGCCCCTTTGCCATCAAAATGAGTGGTGTCTGTTTGCAATAAAATAATTGTTGGCCAGGTGCTTTATTGAACTAGTAAAAAGAGTCCCAACCATGGTGTTTTAGATAGTCCAGAAGGAGAGAATAATGTGATCCAGCGGATTAACTTACTCTACGAACATGGTCCATCACATGGTTTGGTGGCTCCACTGCTTGGATTTCTTGTCTGGTGCATGAAACCCTCCCGCCTTAGTCTGATAAGAGCAAGAAAAATGTTGTGTGTGTGAATGTGTGTGCGTGTGTCTGTGTGTAAATCAGAGTTTGTGGCCTGTCCAAACCCCACTTTGCTTTGAATGACACTTTGGCGATGCCTCCAGTTCCCCACTTCGACTTCTCAAGCGTACCCCCTGTCAGTGCCAACTCTGCCAATTCCTCTCATGTCTTTAATATCTCTCTTTGGGCCCTTGGGTTTTGCCAGTGAAGGCTCCCCCATGACAGTTGGACGTTGCCGTCACATTTGGGAGACAGAGGCGGGTGTTTGTAGCGTTCCCAGCCCCGGGCCTGTGGGGAATCTGTGATGGCTCGCCTGTCAGCCGGCCCCTCCCCTGTAATTAGGAGAGTAAACACAGCGCCTGGCTCAGCTTTTGGGGGGGGGAAGAAGTAGGAGGCAGCGGAGGAGGGGACTGTCCGGCTCCTGTCCTACTGCTGCTGGAGCTGTCCAGGAGCAACTTTGGACTGACAGACTGTGATATGCACCCCATCGCTACTATGAAGGACTGAGATGTGGAGAAGAGTGAGGTCTGTTAACATGCTGAGAAACATCAGGTTTCCATTTGTACCTTGTTGAGCATCAGTGAACCAGTGAGGAGGCTTTTCATTGAACTGAACCTTTTTAGAGAAAATACAAAGAAATTGATCACTCAAGATGATCCGAGAGCTTTTCACAAATGTGATCTGAACATGTACAGTGAAGAGCATATTGATGCGTTAAAGCTGTTGTACATGCAATACCTGCAAGGTATTGCATGTACAACAGCTTTACAACACGTTATGTCCAAGTAGAAGTCCAGCAGATAATATAAAGCAAAGCACCACTAAGCCTCCTCTGTTCACCTCTCTCCTGGTTGCTGGGGGAACTGGTCAGCGGCTGGAGGAATGTGTTGTGGGCTGGAGTTGTAGCTTGGGACCGGCTCAGGGGGAGCGCCATCCCACCCAAACCCAGCCACTCCACTCTGCCCAGGCAGGGAGGCTGGCTGTGGGAATGCCGAGACCAGGAGGGGAGGAATTTCACTGGAGGACCTGCCAGAGAAATGCCATGCGGGGAGCGATGAAGAGAGAAACCTAGATAGACAGAGGGGGGAGAGGATCTCAGCCAATTGAAACGCAGCCTGTAAGTGTCATTTTGGTTTTGTAGGATGCTTACTGATGATGGGCCAGTTGCTGAATGAGCTGATTGCCACACAGACACAGTGGCACCGCATCTGACTCAGATCTTCCTCAGATGGCTTGGCGTTCAGTGGGCCTAACTGAGGTAGCTTGAAGTAAAGGCAGTGTCTTTGAACATATTTTTGTTTTACAGGTAATCATCCATCTGTATTAACCACCATCTGTTCCTCCAGTACATGAGCATGATCACATGCACTAGTTTTTGTGTAAGTACATTTTAAATCAGATGGTGTGCATCAGTGTGTGCATGTGGTGTCCAGGGAGAGTACAAAGGGAGGGGTGCTTGAAGGCCCAATGTATTTGCCAAAGTCTTTACGGCGCCCACAGAGCCATGCTGCAGCATCATGGTCCACAGCATGGAAAGACATGGGGCAGATGGGTGCAGTGTAGCAGCACAACCTCCCCCTTCTCCTCCCAAATGTGAGGCAGCAGTGGTGGGAATGGCACAGTGTGAGAGGGAGCCTGGGTTCATGGCTGAAACAGAAAAGCTGTTGGAGGGGCATTTGGGGCTGGGAGAGAGTGGGGGCTGAAAGCTGTTGGGTGGGGGGGTTGTGGAGAAGTTGGTGGGGCAGGGATCCTGCATTGCAGAGGGACAGCCAGTCCCCCTGTCACATCCCTTTGAAATCCAAGTGCAGGGGCACGAGCCCAGGGAGGAGTGGCAGCGTGGCCCAGCGCCTGGGCAGACAGGCAGTCACCGCACTGGGCCACAGTCCAGCTCGCCTCGCCTGGCCCCTTCCCACCCCAGCCCACCCCGTCTGGCCCAGGCTTACGGGAGTCAGGCAGCCGACCCCCAGTGGACAGGCCGGAGCCCTACACTACTGATCCCATCTCAGAGCCTCTGCTGGGTTTGAAACAGCGGCAGCCTCCCCTGGTAGAGAGGCCCTGCGGAGATGGAGGGGGGTACCTCCGCTGCCTCACAGCTACTCCTACACCCAGGCCTCTGGATGGGGGCCCAGAGGAGTATGCATATGATGATAACCCCCACCTCACCACCAGGCCGTTCTGCCTTCAGGGCCTGCGCAGGTCCACACATCCCCATGGCAACAGTGGCAGGGCCGTCCACACAATGTGAGTGGGCAACAAGCCAAGTGCTGCCAAACTGGGATGAGGGAAAGACATTTTGGTAGAATGCTCAATCCTGAATCTCTTCACCTTTATTTTGTCTCTGGGTAATCGTGTTTTTGGCTCCAGTGATCTAATATCAGAGACTTGGACTGCGTATTTGTACAGTGGTCAACAGCAGCAGCAGCAGAGACAACCACACTTTCTTTTGTGAGCTTCTCCACCACTGCTCCATGTGCACTTAAATTCTTCCACCTCTCTTTAGGCTCTAAAATTGTCATTGTCAGTTTCTTGACAGCAGTGCCAGGCATTTATAAATCTAGACCCTCCGGCAGAATTGACCTGATACATTCTGAAGCATTCGTTGTGTTTAAAGAGACCTTGTCATGGCAATATTAAGCCTGCGTAAACACAAGTAGTTCAATGACATCCACAGCAGCCACCTAAAGTTGATTCCCCACCCACTCTAAGCCACTGGGAAGATACTGTATAAGTGGTTGGGTGGTGTTTACTGAAAGTGGATATCTGCTGTTTGTTTTGTTGTTCTGCTTTCCGACCGTAAACACTGCATAGATTTCCTTGAGTGGTGTTTGAAACGTGTATGTGTGTGTGCCATGTGTTATATTTGCTGATAACAGGATTTACTCAAATTGCGAATCACCAGTTGAGAAAGGTTAATTGTCAGTGCAACTGGTAGAATGGGTACATGCAATAATTATTAGTCTAAGTTGCTTTATTATTTAGGGACGCTAATTAGGCATTAACTGTGGTCCCCTTTTTGGATCACAACTTCAAATGCATGTCAAATTGCATTAAGTTCACTTTGACATGCATTTATCAAACTAAAGGAATGCTGTTTTGTAGATGTCCTTAGTGTGTTTATTATTATGAAACTGATCTGTTCTTGAGGTATTGATCAGAAAATTAGCAGAGGGATTTTCAGAAATTGCTCAGTGCAGTACATCCTCATTTTATTCGCTCTGAGGACAATACAGTTTATGATTGGTATGTTGTTGTTTTTTTGTTTTTTGGGGGGTGCCGGTGGTTTTAATGGTTTGGTAATTTAAGATTGCCTTAAGAAGGGTATTTGATACTTACACAAAAAAAAACACAAACACTTGAGCAGCGTATTCTCAGTTACTCCTCTCAAAAAATACAAGGTTTGGTCTATGTGCCACCCATGTGGATGAGGCTGGCATGAGTCTGGCACTAAGGTGAGGTTGAAAGTGACAAGGAAAGAAAGCAAGAGATCAAGGCGTGACTGCCAGTGCATGTCATTGCCCTACACTCTCATCAAATAGCCCCGTGCTGCTTATGTTGCTGCCCAGACGCAAATTAATTTGGACGCCTGGAAAAACTGCCGAGCCCAAGACTCATCTTTGCCCTTTAAAAAAGAAAAGACACCAGCGGAGAGCACTCTTTCAACAAGGGAGGGGGGCAGGGGCCGAAAGAGGGGTTTTGATGGATTTCAGCGGAGGGCAATACAGTGTCTGGAATAAGATGGGAGGGTACAGAGGACACGGTTGAATGTGCTTGTCCTGCTATGATGACAAGATGGCTCAGCCACCACTGTGCCACTGGCCTCCCCTTGCTTTCTTCCTCCCCACCCCCCCTGGTACTCTCCCTCGGGACACCAGTGAAGTAGAAGGGAGTGTTGAAGGAAGGGGTAGGGGGTGTAGAGTACTGGCGGTTAGCTGCCGTTTAATCTTCTCCTTGGCTCACAGATTCTTTCACTACATGCCCCACTCCCTCTTCTCCCCAAATCTGTACCTGCTCATCCCTGGGCCTGCTTTACAGGGGGGCTCTTGATCAGTGAGGTGATGGAGAATGGCCCTCGTCACGCACTCCAAATAGGATCGGATTGCCTGGTAGTAAAAGGTGAGAGCTTCATGGAGCTTGGTAAAAATAGAGGGGTTGGTGGTGTGGGGGGTGCTGCGGCAACCAGACACTATCAAGAAATGAGCTCTGTTTGAGATGGAGTATCCAGGGCTTTTAGATTTTAGAGGGGTTTGTGTTGGTGCAGAACAACTGCAAAACTTGTGTGTGCTGGTAAGGGGGTTGGCCGAGGGAGGGAGGTGAGTGAGGCGGAGGTCTTGTTCTCCACTGGCATGTTGTTGGCAGGTCGTTAACCTCCCAGGGCTCAGGGAAAAATAAGCAAGCTTCTGTGTGTGCTTAAAACTCAGGCTTCGTATGTAAGGTTCCTGGGGAGATGGACCCCTGCTGGAGGACAAGGTAACAAAACAGCAGCCTGCTGACTGAAGGAGGGATGGACACTGGAATAAAGGGTTAAATAAAAACACATGCTGGGTCACAGACCAGCCCCCTGGGTTTAGTATTATACAGATAAGTGGCTCAAATGAAGGGTTTCAGTATTCTGGAAATCCTTAATACTTCACTTTAACACAATACTCCTCATCATTGATCTTGTCTTATTTTTAGCAGTGGTGATAAAAGTTTTCAGGTGTTTTACTTAAGTAGAAGTAGCAATACCACAGTGTAAAAATACTCTATTACTACATTACCTACATTCAAAATGACCAAAGTATTCTTAGAAAAATGTACTTTCAGTATCAAAATAAAGTGGCATTTTACCGTTGTGAAAAATATTTAATAAAATAATCTTTCATACATGCGGAGTAAAAAGTACATTTTCCTGTGAAATATTTCCCTCTGAAAATTAGAGAAGGAAAAGTACTAGAAAAAAAAAAGTTTGCTTAGAAGACTGATACCAAATGTAAATATGAAGTTACAGCCAGCAGCCGTTATCTCTAATTTGTTTAATCTGAAAAAAAGTGTAAAAACAACAAGTTGCAGTTTTGCGGGAGGTTATGTGCCACACAATTTCCTGGCTGGGAGCATATCCCGCTTTGAAGTGTTGAATTGTTGTTTTTACATTTTTGATTGACTGCTGCTAATATTTCACACACATATGAATGCAGTAAGGAAAATCTGTTTAGTTATATTCCACAACTTATTTCTATCTGTTTTTTATATGTTGTAATAAAATCAATAATGCCCAGTTGCTAACACTACACACAAGTGTTTTAGTCAGTTGTTCTTTCTGTTAAGTCTGTATTTATTATGTTAACTAACAGGATAATGTACTGAGTGATGTTAAATTCTACTGCATAAGGTCTTAAAAGTTAGAAACAAACACTAGCAATGACTGTACTTTCTGCAGCATGTCTTCTAATATTAAAGCATGTTTACCACAATCACATTTCATGACAATAGTTAGTGAAAATAAAAAAAAATAAAAGGACTATTTAGTCTTTGTTTTGAGGTTCAAAGTGTACAGCAAGTTAATGAGACGGAGGCTGGAGATGGAGTACAGAGGAGAGAAAATGGGCAGTGAGAGTCAGAACAAGAGGTTGGTAACTCTTGCTTAGTCTTGTGATCAAACACCAGTGGTGACACTACAAACTTCTATCCCTTCTTTTCAGCATTCTCTTTTCCACCCCCTTCTTTTCTACAGTAGTAATGCCGCTCACTATTTTTCTACATCTTATCCCCTTTAATTAGAAAGCAAATTCTGCAGCCTGGAGAGACCTAATCCTCTACTACCCAACAATGCACAGAGTGGCTTTGAACAGCCGACCTGCAGCCCTCAACCCCCAGTGCCTCAAATTCCCCCCACACTGCTGGACCTTCAAGGGGGAAGGGGGCCTTTTTCTTCCCAGAACATTATTACTTAAGGATACATGTGATGCAGTATTTGTAGAACTACATATTTGCATTTTAGGAATGTTAACAGTAATTAACTGCTAAGTGACACATGTGACAGAAATGATACAAGTGTATGCCAACCGGGTCTCTCTCCCCCCTGAGAGATGTAGCCTCAGCCTATTTGCATATATATTAATGTCCCTTATTATATAGATTAGATCCCATTAGTTGTGGTGATTCTGGTAGAAGGTGCAGTCCCTTGAATGCTAAAAGTCCTGTTATTATGTTAAATTGATGTTTAAATTGTTGGAGGGCAAGGAAAAAGAAGGGGGTGATGGCACTGATGCAAGGTTAAGGGTGATTAGACACTCTGACCATCCTGACAATAGGCTGAGATTAGATTCTAAAAGCCCCCAAAAGGAAAAGGCCTCTCTAAAATGGAACTCCATTAGCTGTCAGTGCATTTACACTGCTTGTATCTAAAATTAACAGCTTTCATTTCTTAATAAAAGTATATCTAGATGGAGCACACAGTCTGCTGAAATTAAATTCTGGCTTCATTCCTGGGTCTGAGTGCTTTACATCCACTCTGGCAGTTAACATAGGGGCCAAAGTGATCATTTACTGAGCTGTTTGTCAGGAGAATTATGAAGCTGTCAGTGTCTGCTCTTGTGCTATCCGTGGAAGAGAGGTCATCTGATAGCAGCAATGATGAGAGGGAGGAGGAGAAAATCAGGCACAGAGAAGCTGACAATGGCAACAGTTTAATCTACTGATTGCTGCTCTTGATTTACGAGAGAGCTGAAACATTGGAAAGCTAGTCTTTGTGTTGCACTGCCTCCAGTGGCCAGTGCTCTGTTCCACCCTTCATGTACTTTCTTCATTACAATAGAGGCAGATGGAGTCAACTTCGGCAGCTGAAATGCAGTTGGTCCATTTCAATTCAGGAAGATGATATTGTGAGTGCACATAAGGTTTACTGGTCAAGGAAGCAGACAGTTTTTAATGGTGTTGTACTGCAGCTGGTGAGTTTTCTTGTTCATCACACCTTGTTAGAAAACAAAGCTGGTAAAACCCTCCTGAGTTGTTTGATACATATTTGAGTTGAAGTTATCTCTACACCTAAAGCTGCACTGAGCAATGTTTTTATTTTAACTGTTTAACAATGACTGAGTGTAAGGCGGAAGTCGTCGCTTGTAGTGAGCAACCCGACCATCTCTGCACCACTACGGACCGTTTAAGCGTCTTTCAGCTCATTGTTTTGGTTTTACAGCCCAGAACTTCACTGTTTTGGTTCAGTTTCAACGCGCTCAACATATATTATTCTCTTCACCTTAAAATAACAGATATTCATATGTCGTAACAAATTTCCTGCAGCTGTGTCTACTACATCACTGCCGATCATTGTCCAACATATGCTGTACAGTTTTCAGTCATTTCAATATGAATCGAAAACCAACTCGCAGACTTGAGACTCGGGACTTCAAACCTGCTGGCTGAAGGTTATACATCACAGTGAGCACGAAGTCTGTCTATTGTTGTTTGAATGACATTATCGTTGTTTTGTAATAATACAGTAATGAGTTGTGATTGATTTGTAAAATCTGAATGAACATGCGAAAATAATCTAACTGACAAATAAAAGCAGGTGATTAATATAGTGGATTTCCCTACATTTCTATAGTCTCCGCAGGTTGATTTTCTGGCTTCACAGAAATGCCAACCAATGCCTCTAAGGCATGAAAAAATCACTAGACTAAAGTATGCGTGATTTATGGTACATGAGCTTTATGTCAATTCAAAGTGATGTTGCATTAGCTTAAGTTAACTTAAAAATTGTTGTCTACATGTGTTAGTGAGTTGATAAAACAAAGTTAGTTACAGAGATGTCATGACAAGCTTACAGTGATAACTGTTTACAGTGATTACAGTTATAGTGATCGATGGCTTATATGCATCAAGAAGCTTGGGAAAGAATTATTCCCGTACAAATGCTATTTAAATAATTTACTTTAATCAAGTTATTCCGCTTACAGTGTTCCTTTTGGGTCTTTTCATACATGACAACATATGGAAATAAATAGGTTTGTTTTCAAACTCTGCTGCCAGTTTGGCATTGATAGCCTGCAGTTTGTTTGCAGGCCTTTTAAAAATTTTAAAATGCATTGAAACCACTGCCAAGCTGTGGCTTAGTAGACTATTTGCACTACTGACATTACTGTATTTGATGTTAGTGTGTATAAACAGCACAATATTGTTTTAGGCTGTAGCCTAATTGTGTATAGTGTATTTGAAGTATGCACAGTACAGTCATTTGATTTGTATAGTAATTTGAAAAGTGTTTGAAACAGCTGCACTGTATTTTGAAACAGTCAATAAAATTCAGTAAATAGCTAAGCTGTTCATTTCATTACCTTGTATTTGTACAATAAATATACAAATGTCAACTACATGGATGCATTAGAAATAAAGAATAAAAGAAAAGAAGTGATTACTATGAGAGGTTGTAGGACAGTGATTTTGTACGCTGGTTTTTGCATCAGAACTTTGTTTAGTTTGTCTAAATCTGCGCCTCGATGACAATTTATGAACAACCTGCAGCAGAAAATGCCACACATATGCATGTACTGGAGCTGTAAGTACTGAACTTGTATGAATCAGTGTTAGTTAGAGAGAAAACTCTGAAGAAGGGCATTTTGGTTCAAATGAAAGAGATGAAAGAAAATCTCTGTCATGAATGAATAAATTGGCTCTGTGTGGGGAACTGCAAAGTTCCCCAATTTGCCAACATACACTATTCATAGCTGCGTTTCTTCATTTTCAGTCTTTCAGCTCTGTCACCTCTCCCCTCTCACTGTAACAATGTTGTCTTAAAGGAATTCATTGGTTTATTGACATAATGAATGATCTTTCAAAGGAAACACCGATTACATGAAATAACTTAATTTAGCTTCCATATTAATCATTGCTCAGCTAATTAACATTGATAGCGATGCCCTGAGCAGGGATAGTGCTGTGTGTGTGAGAGTGTGTTTGTTTGAGAGTGTGTGTGCACGGAGGGCTGCTGGGAGACGAGGGCATTCTCCCACTTCCATTTACTTAAGGCTCAGAGGATCTTTTTTGCATCCCGTCTCAATTAGTTACTCACGCTGTCACTCTGTCTGTCACATCCTGGTGTGTCACACTGAAACAACTGTGGAGTGGGCCGCCTGGATGAACAAACAACAAGTCTGGGTGCTTGCATTCAGCAGGAGAGCGTGGGTCACACTCTTGCCTGAGGCCACCATATTCCTTTCCTACTCAAGGGTTCAATTTTCGGAAAGCTACTTAGGTATTATTCTAATCCCTACCCAGCTTTTTTCCCCAAGGCCAAAAACTCAGGTTACCATTTTGGACACTTGATCAGCAGTAGTGCTTAAGTTTGAAGCTGCCCTCAGTTGTTTAGTTGGTGTGGTATAAGAAGACAACAATGGCAGGTTTGAGGTGTTCAGTACCTTCCTGCCTTCTACTGACTCCACTGTCAAAATAAGCGATCCGAGCTACACCGCACTGGAGTGATTCAACTAATATGTGACTGTTTAGTAGAAGACTGTGCTGCCAATCTTTATCTGATGGAGTAGGCGCCAACTTATTAATAAAACATATCTTAATTTGCTATAACAACACATTAGCATGACAAAATCAATGGCTTTGATTTGGTATTCATGTATTTCTCTGAGCATATTTGCTGATCTCTTGGGCTTGTGTATGTCTGAGGTGGTGTTTCCTGAGGCTGCTGCAGATGGGAGGGGGGCAGTGGAGGTCATGGTGAGGACTGCTGGGAGTTGTGGGGACGTCCGCCTCCATGGGATGTTTTTCTCTTGTACAGTTTTGTTGTCTAAATGATTTACAAACTTAATTGGCATTCCCGAGGGAAGGCTGCCAGCTGTCTGCCTGATGGCAAGGCTTTCTAATTTGGTGCATGGCGAAGGCTAGCTGCCGAGGTAGGTAGCAGAGCGGAGCAGGGCGCGCAACACTCTGCACGTTGCGCATGGTCTGATCAAGCCCAGGGTTTGTTTGTTTTCCCTCGTTTGTTCAGCAACAGACAATGCTTCAGCAGAAAAGAGTGTAACATCTGCTATCTAACAAGCAGAGTGCGGAGAGAGCTGGGCCGTGATGTTGGGGTGACGTTTTGGAGAGAGCTGGCTGACCACTGGGGAAGCTGGCAATATAGGCAATCATGTCCTGCTACATTATCAATGCTAACATGTAGATGCCAACCTAATCCATCCAAGAGTACCCAACCCCCACCCCTTTACTTAAATCATACTTAAAGTTGGATTTAAAAGTTAGAGACAGTGTTTCAGAAAGGTCACTTTTTCTCCACAGCACAATTGCTTTTTACCTTTCACTGGGTGACTCTCCGGTGCAGCTCCATCTAGGTAAGTCCTCTCCTCAAATCCAGCCAACCCTTTAAATTTGACAATCTGATGCCACTGAAGGATTTCAAAGATCAAGGTACCAATTTAAAAAGTCAAACTAAGCTTGATTTTGCTCAAGGGACTAATTCATATAACAGAGTGGAATAAAGAGCTTTGGCAGAATTAAAGGTTTAGTTAAGGAATGAGAGACGATACAGAACTGCTGATATTAGAGTGCTCTATAAACGGACACTTTTATTGACAAAAATGTAACTGCAAAGACAAAAACACCAGTTCTGTATACTCTAAGGACTGTCTATATTCCATATCAAAGTCCTGCATCCAACGTTTTATGTAAGCAAAAGTAAAAATGTTTTATTAGTAAAATGTGCCTAAAGCATAATTCTCACTATGCAGCAGAATGCCCCCTATTGATTATATATTAGTGGATTAAATTCATGTGTAAGCTATATGTACTATATATATTCTGGCAACATATTTTATATGCACATGCCATGTTATGTGTTTTTAAACATACTATAGCTGTCAAATAAATATAGTGGAGTAAACATTTCCATCTGAAATGTAGGGAAGAAGAACTAAAAAGTTACCTCAAAATTGTTTGTAAAAAGTGAAGATATTAGAAATCACATGTGTTGTCTAGAAAATATGGATCATGATAACTGGTTTCCAAACAGTGTTGGTACAGTTAGATCAATTCAGAGCTACACACACACACACACACACACACACACACACACACACACACACACACACACACACACACACACACACACATATCCAGCCATAGCCTGCCTCCAGCTTAGCTAACAGAGGTGAGCCCTGCTGTAGTGACCTGTGAGGCAGGTTGAGCGGGGGCTTGCTGAAGCCAACCCCTGCCAGTGAGCTCAGTCTGTAGGATATGTTGACTCTGCGCACATTATCACCAATGCATGGCGCTGCATAGTCACACAGGATAATTGGCCTGCAGTAGCGACAGAACAGCGGGGAAATGTAAAAGTTGCTGGTTTTTCAAGGGTAAACAGGTCTCCCTGACAAGGTGGTCACAAATTAGTGATTTATAAACATACTCTGGGGAAGAGGGTCCATATTCATGATGTCCACAATCTGCACCAGTAGTCGACAACTGGGCCTCTAGTTAAATTCTGATAGATATTTGGTATATTTATTACAACAGCATGATTCTGAGAGATATGGACCATGTGAAGAATGGCTTATCAGCAGCAGGATCGGCATTACATGCTGTAAATGTGCCATGCTTCTCCTTTCCATGTCCCTTGCAATTCTTCAACAGTCCAGGTAAACAGAATTAAAGTCACCTCTTCTTAAACATACAGTATGTTCCTTTGGGTCCGGGTTTTGCTCTCTTTCTCTATCAGGAGAAGACTAACAGCTGCAACCTCTCTAGATGGGTTACTGTGGAAAGATCTTGGCTCAAGGCCCATCAATTTTTTCTTCATCCACTTTTTTTTCCCAAACAAGAGTCCGGATGCGGAGGATGTAGAGGATCAAGGGATCTAAAGCTTAGTAAGAGCACTGCATTCATGGTACATGTGGCTGGTGGCCGGGACTAGAGCGAACATATGCTGAGGTCTTTATTGGCATCCTGGAAGAGATTGGAGGGACAATCAATTAGCCATGAAGATGTGGGTCCCCAGGGGCTCTTGGGATATCCAAATGACTTAGTGGCCATACACACACTAAGATACTAATTGACTAGGCTTGACTTTATGGGCCATTGTGTGACTATTGCCCACACGCTGATTTTCTTGAAATTGTTAAAGGATGGCTCATGTATCAACAGGTGCAGTTGGATAAATTGAACATGCACAAGGTGTGTATCTGAACCTGGGTGGTACAGGCAAACCTGGTGTTAGTGTGACTACTCTTGACTTTAATTGGCCCTGTAATAGTCTAATTGATAAGTGTTGTGAGGAGGACAGGGAGGGGGCAAAGGTTTGCACTGCACCCCTGGCTGCGGTGCACACTTGAGGGGAGCATGCAGGGGCACTGCTGATTATTCAACATGTTTCTCTAATCCCAGCCCTTGTGGTAGGAACCTGTGAAAGAGCCTGGTCTTTGTGCCGGGGGGCTAATCGTGTTTTGGAAACGCCGATCGAGGCTAATCTTCTGGCCTGCCTCTAATGTGGAGCCGCTGATATCCTCTGCTGCGATAAATTAAGCTACTTATTAATCTAATTATGGCACATTCATCCCCACAAACTTTCATGTGACTTGGAAAGCCCCCTTCACCATTAACTCCCACACCCTCCATCTTCCTCCTTTCCAAACCCAGACTTTGAGACTGACTCCCCTCTCTCTCTCTCAGACTGCCTGGCTCTGGCCGGCCCAATTAGGAGCCCTCAGGATCTTGCCTCTAACGAGCCTCCAGGCTCCACTTGGCCTCTCCACACAGACCGGCGCTCAGTCTTACTCATTCTCCCCCTCTTTCCCCCCTGCCAAATCTCCACCTGCTTTATTCTGTTTTTCATTAATCATTTTTGGTTTCCCCCACTTTGAAGGGCAGTAATCTCAAGAGCTTTCTTTTGTATTTTGACTCATCACCAGTTACACTCATTATATATGTGAAACCCACAGCTTTTTCACAAAACAGTTTTGCTTTTGCTTTTGTATTCCATTTTACTCCATGTGCTCCATCCAATCATCCTTTTTCCTACATTTTTGACTGTGGACCCTCTCAACATTTTGACTCATCCTAAAGTGAACTTCTTAATGGCCTCCCTTTCTGTGAAAGCAAAAAAGACCTCTTTCTAACCTGCCTGCAGGTCATGTGATGCTTAACTCTCTCCTGCCCGTAGTTCTGCTCTCAGCTTTGGGGGGATGTTGCTCCTGCTGCGTTTACTGAGCTTTCTCAGGATGCCATGACTCTGTTAGGAGGGAATCTTGAGGAGCTGGGAAGCTCGCTGTGGGGAAGTGAGAGCAGGATGACAGGACCCTTCCCTCCATGGACAGTGACCCTGAAGGGAGATGAAAGAAGTTCACGTCTGCACTTTAGCAGCTCAAACTGGGCTGCAATCATCCGTGAAGGCTCTCTTACTCGTCCACCCCCGCTGTCTTTCTTCTGCACCTCTCCTCTACCCCTCTTTCTTTGATTTTAGGTGAGGTGGGATTTTAGGTGATTTTAAGAGAGTGCCTGCGTACCCTGGTGTTTCGACTCCTCTTTTTCTTCGGCCCCTCCTTGTGTCTCTCATGCTTTTGCTCTTTTTCTTTCTTCCTGAGGCCAGTGGGAAATGTTTTCTCTTTGGCATTTCACTTGCAATAGCGGAGCCGACTTTGTTGTCACCAAGAGCTGTGTGAACTTCCTCTTTGTTTCAATACTAAGAAGCAGAAAGACTAATTGTTGTCAAATACATATTTACAACAAAACAATTGTCATAAACAGCACTAATCTTTTTTCTCTACAATATGACCTTACCATGACTCTTATAATTTTCTTAAAAAAGTTTTAATTGTTTTTAATTGCCTTTGTGTGTGAAATGTGCTATACACATTAACTTGCCTTGCCTACTGTGGCACACCTTCCACAGGTATAATCTGTCTGGCATTAACCTTCTAGTGCTCCCTTACTCAAGTGATGATGTGGATGTGTCCTTTCCTCAAAGCCAAGTGGAGGGGCGAGAAAACAGGGAGGCGCTCGCTGTCATTTGTTCTTAGAAACAAAGGTTCTGTGCTGCTATCAAACTCCCATTAGATATGGAGAATTGAGTGTACGGTCTGCACCACGTACCAAACAGCGAGGTGATAACACAACGCAGAGGCAGGCCAGGATGCTAATTGCATGCCGAATATTTATAGTCCAGACAATTAGCTGTTGCCTTTTATATGCTAAATACAACAGCAGCAGTGGCAACAGAGAGAGGGATGGGGGTGTGGGGGGGTAAGTAATTAAGATGCTCAAAACAGGACAGGGACATGCAGTCTGTTGTGCTCTGATTTGTTGCTAACAAACACAATAATTAGCCTGTTATTGTGGGATAATGAAGTTGCCAGTGTCCTTTTCCCTCTGCCAAGTGCCATCCTGAACAAGGACGTTCCCACCACTGCTGCTGTCACCATGGACAGGGCCCTGAGGACGAGGGTGTTGAGAAGTTCAGAGGTCACAAAGTGTGTCATTGATCTGTAAGGGGCTTTTGTCAGGGAATAGTGTAAGGAAGTGTAGTCGTATAAGATTTTTACAGACTGTCGTATGACAATAGTGTAGTGGTAACAGTAGAGGTTATCCTTTAATACGTTTTTGAGTAGATATATGCGTCAAGGGTGCTTGAAAAGTGAAAAAGAGGGGACCTGCATCACACCACCAGTCTGAACTACATGGTATGTCCAGATGATTTCAATTTAAGTAAGAACAATAAATGTATGTCCTGTTGCTATTACAGTTTGAATCAAGGCAGGACAGGACGACATGCACTGTTGTAGCTACTGAAAGGTAAACTACCACCATCTGTATGAATGTCCATGCATATGTGTGTGTGTGTGTGTGTGTGTGTGTACCTCCTTTGCACATATGGCTGTGTATGCCTTTGACCGCAGGTTCATTGAATCAACAATGCTGTCTGGCAGGATTAGGTGCAGCTAGAGCTGATTTGATATTTGTGGCTGATAGTGCTTGTAAGTACGTCTTTGTTCCCTTCCATTGTGTCTGAGATTAAGGCGAACCTCCTCTTCATCATCCTGCTTCAGTGTAGTAATAACCTAGATAAAGCTACTCTTTGATTGAATCATTTCTGCACTTGTTCAGGACTTGCTCTCACTCACTCCCTGTCAGCTGTCGCTCATGCATCAGACGCTTCGTTTCTACTCTTTCTTTCCCTTCATAATTCTGTCACCATGTCATTCATCTCCGTTTTTATTTTCTCACTTTTTATCTATAATACCTGTCAGTCACAAGGCTAGACGCTAATGAGAATGTTGATTTTTCGCTAATGATGACTTGAATATGTTTGATTATTAGTTTTTGTTTGTAAATATCTGAATTGTATCTAACACAGAGGAAAGAACTTTTGCTGAAACTTTTAATAGTGTTTAGTTATTGCGTCACATCACTGATAAGTTTTTTGGATCCACAGATGCTATAAGAAACACCACCTAATTTGAGCAGCTATGCCCAGGAATATATAAAGCAGGATCATTTTGTAATACTGAGGGTTGAGTGTCGGTACAGTGTTGCGTAGGAGACTTTAGCTGTGTTTGGTGTCATGTGGGAAGTCGACAGGGACTCATTCATGATAATTCTGGAGGTGTTGTGGGTCCTATTCAGTGCAACATTTGTATTGATTGGTGCCAGCCTCATAATGATATACCCACACTCATATTCAGATTAGGTGGCCAGGAAATGGTGCTGCATGTCTTTTAGATTTTGGATTTTTTGACATGGACTTCTTCATGAATGTTACATCCGAATTACGGCACTTGATTACATCACATTATGTAAATGTTATGAAAAAGTCATTATTTGACCAGATGATGGTAACAATCCTCCTGTGTGGAAGAGAGATAAAACTCCCAGAATCTTGAGCAAATGTTTCAATAAAAATCCTGACATATGTGTTGCAAGTCAACAGAAAAGCAGTAAACTATGATTTATTTGGCAAGCAGGGAAGTTATTTAGAGTTGCAAAACTACACTTAAATAGTGGGGCCCAAAACTGTCTACTGCGTTTAACTTTCTGCAGAAACTATATGACAATGGTTAATATCAGTCAAGATTGTAGAAATATTAATCCAGAATTCATACAAATTTCAGGTTAACTCAAGGATCCTTCAGGACAATGATGCTCCTCGGTGTAATAACTGCAGGTTGCTTTTTGCTAAGCCCTGTGCACAGGATTATCAGTCTAAATTCAGGTGCACACAATCTGCCAGTTCCAAAAAGTGATATTTAAGTGACTTTATCTTAAGACCCAACACTTTATGTTTGATTAGAGACCAATTAATTATTTTTTATTAGTTTGTCCTCACTTTGCTAAAAACTGACAAGTTAGTTGATACTACAGGATTACACCAACCACGGTTAAATTTGGAAACTTAGTCAACGCTAAGAATGTCAGAGAGTTAACCAATCTTACTATTTTTGTTTAAATAATAACGAATATTTTTAAGCATATTGCTTTGACGTTGGCCAGAGCTTGTTGAATTTTTTTTATTTTGATTCATTCATTTAGCTGTATGTATCTTTCTCCACTTTCTTTCTGTTTTTTAATATGTCTATATTCAACCCTCAAAAAGTTGAAACCACTCACCACCTTTCATGAAGTGATAGCTGTGCAAAACCAGCACTTAAATCTCACCTGACCAGGTAGAGGTACTGTACTATGAATTGTGCGATGGATTAGCTAGGTTCAAATGCAGTCACATTTATACATTCAGTGTGTTTGTGCAGTTATGACCTGCTGGCCCCATTTCTATCTCAGACACACACACACGTTACATTCACAGTCACAAATACACCCTTCCTGTTTGCTTCCCCACTGAGGGTTGTCACATGACTTTTCCTCCCTTTCTCTCTCTCTCTCTCTCTCTCTCTCTCTCTCTCTCTCACACACACACACACACACACACTAATCTCTACAGGTATTTCTCCTCGGCTGCTGTTATTAGAATGCAGCAAATGCTCTCTATTGATGCATGTCAGAGCCTCATTCTTTCATCTCCAACATTTAATTTACCGTCCTGTTGTGCCACTAATCCTGTGTCGTGCCATTTCCTCCGCTCCTCAGATTGCTCTCTCAAAGCCCCCTCTCCGCCAGATAAAGAGGAAGGTAATCGCCATTGTCTGGCTACAGATACACCAGTGCTGGCCCCCCTTCTCTCCGCAGCCCCAAATTAAAGGGCCGTCCTGCCCTCGCGCCCCCTTAATCACTGGCCTCGTCTCTCTGTGCGAGTGGACCCCAGGGCTGCTGCACTTTCATCCACAAATAGGCTTTCAGTGAAAAC
This sequence comes from Micropterus dolomieu, assembly GCF_021292245.1. NCBI lineage: Eukaryota > Metazoa > Chordata > Actinopteri > Centrarchiformes > Centrarchidae > Micropterus > Micropterus dolomieu. Next base: position 17,215,412 of record NC_060160.1, read on the forward strand.
CACCCAGGGCTGGCCTCCTCACAGGAGACCCCCACACACTCCTCAGCTCTGCTCTGCACCGTCTCTGCGGCAGCATCTCACTAGCAGCCTCACATACATGCTCTTCCTCAGGCCCCCCTCCAGTGATTGGACATGAAGAGTATTCTACTTTCACTTTTATTGCACCCTGATGAATTGAGTCTTTCTCTCTCCTCAGGAGGTCTGACCCACAAGTCTGTTAAGGAACTTCAAAGTGAGAGTGCACAGAGTCATTTCAGCTGTTTCAACTGTGAGTGCAGCCAATAACACTTTCCATTGCGATGCCACTGGAATAAACACTTTAATATTTTAAGGCAAACCGTTTCAATAATAAATGTTGCGTTTTACTCAATAGCACACAGAATATGTAAAGTGTCTCATACACTGACATTTATGTAATTATGAGGCTAAAGTGTGCATTAGTAGTTCATAAAAAGACGTTTCTTTAAAAGCATGTACTCTGTTCAGGGTGATGAACTGATGATGAGGCAAAAAGCATCCAAACTCCACAGATGATGGCTAACAGCTACTTGGATAATTGACTAAATGATTCTGTCTGATGCTCACAATCATGAAGTTCGCCTGCAGCAGTAAAAATATAATTGATTGGCAACACAGTGTGGGGTTGAGGGTCAGCACCCTACCCTCAAATACACAGAAACACTCAATAGCATTTAGCTAATTTCTGTTAATTGTGGCTCTTACTTCCCTCGGCTGAATTGACATAACGCTGGAGGGCTCAGCCAAATCATCACCATTATGACATTAGCAAGGGCTTATCCAGCGCTAAGAGCTTGAGCTGATACTAACACTAAGGAGTTTAGGATGCTAAGATGAGACCCAGCAATTGCAGTAGCTGCCATAAGACTGATGGACAACAATGAAAGTTTACAAAAAGGATCAAAGATCCTCGCAGGGTTAAGGGAACTATCCAATTAAGAAAGCGCGCCTTTCATTGCCTTCACACAAAGTTGGAGGCAAGAGACACTGCTCGAGTTAATGCAGAAACGCAACACCCCCATCTGCTAATAACAAGCCGTTTAGCTTGAGCGACTGCTGCCATGTAGACAGGAAAGACTGCTCTTTGCTACATGGTTAGCCTCTCTGCCCTGGACTTATTAGGTCTCCTGTAAGAGGGATTCTCCTCTTTGACTTGGGTGAAGAGGCTGTTTAATACACACACAGCAAATTAGGAAATAGTATTGTGCCTTTCATGAAACAAGGATGGGGGGGGGGGGGGGGGGGGGGGGGGAGG
>NC_060160.1:17216704-17246794 GCF_021292245.1 Micropterus dolomieu
CAAGGGTTTTGGGGCTGTGGGGGAAGATGATTGCTTGTGATGTATCCCAGGTTGTAATCCTCGGACAAGAGATTGTGGGTTCCCTTTTAGCTAGCAGTGGGGCTCTGGCTGGGGAAAGGCGCTGGGCTTAATTAGACTTGTCTGGGGAAGAGATGGGCTTTAGGTGTAGCTAATTAAGATCATAGCTGTGGCTGAAATGGCTTAAACTGCACTGCAATACCAGTCAGGTCCCAGAGGAATGGAACAATGCCAGTGAGACGGCATCTTTCTACATCCCATGAATGCACATACAGGCGATTAGGGTGAAGGCAGTTTTTAAAGACAGGGAGGCAGGGTGCATGATTGCTTACATTTTCCTTTACATTTATGGAAGTTAATAAAGCATGGGGTAACTGTTCCCAGTGCGCTGGTATGATGACCTTTCATGTTAAACCAATTCCATGATGCTTTTAAAAAGATATGTTCTGAATTGATTAATTATTGAGCACACTGTACTCATTACAATTCAGTAGGTCAATCGCCAAATTTCTGTCAGTCTGTCTGCTTGCACCCGGGCCTGTTAGTGCCAGAGACACTCGACAATGAGAGTGGAACTGAATCAAACTGGAGCCCTCTTGTGTCTTCTGGCGGGCAAAATGGTTAGAGGCCAAACAGCCGTTCCTATAATCCTCACTATTGACAGGGCCTGTTCTTTTCTCTGCCTGATCTGTTTGGTCTGTCAAGTTAAGGGAGCCCCTTTAGTGCTTGTGGGAACCAAATCTATAAACAAACCCTCAACTGATCTTCAAGCCTTTCCTATATGCATTGTCCTTGGCCTACCATCATCCCTGCTCCTTCAATGGGAATCATTATTTAATTGGTCCCTACAACAAAATGGTCAGCTTTTCCTTTCATATTGGGGTGGGTAGATTATATGTCAACACACATGCATTTGATGTTTGGCGGTAGCTTTGCAATAAAGTTTGAGGCTCACTTCATATTGTGAGAATGTGCCTCAGACCAGAATAAAGGTGTGAATGAATAGAGCAATAGAGAAATACATTAGATATTTCCCCTGAGCTTTTCTCTCCTTTCATCATTTCATTCAGCTTTGTTAGGACCAGACCTTTCTCACTGTGACTTTGTTGCATTTCAGTTTTTCCTCTCCTGTTCATTTCAGCTAAGGGTGAAATGAGGAGGGAGGCGAATAGCTGTGATAACCAGGCTCTCTCTCTCGGTCCCCTCTGACCAGCCGTCACCTTTAAATCTGCCTTTTCATATTCCTCTCAAAACATCTTGTCCTTAGAAAAGGCGCCTGCCAACCCGGATCTCTGAGCAAACAAGAGATATAGAGAAAGAGAGAGATGGCAGACATACTGGAAGCAAATTATTTAACCACTGGAGAAGAATAAAAATGCATCCTCTTATTTCTGCCTCAGTCTCCCACTCTTCCATGTTGCTACTGGTTGTAGTAAAAAGCATCATGGGGGGGATCTGACTACTTTTAATACAATAAAGGTGGTATTAAAAAGGCTTTCATTCTCCTCAGATTGAAAAGCATCCATCACACCTGAGTGCATTTCGCAAAAGGCTACTAATGCGTGTTTAACAGTTTGTCTTGATACTTCAAGCTTCTATAAGGTTTGAGTGACAAATCCCAACAGCAATGGGAGTAAGGAGTGCAGCATATCTACCTGGGTGGTTGACCAGTGACGGGCTGTGGGAGAGCACTGCCCGGATGACCGACAGGCCTGTGATGGGTGACTACAGCCCGGCCTCCTCACCCATGAATAGCTAGAGGCCCAGCGGCACCTAAAACTACATCTGCCAGCACTTTGGAAAAAGGAAATATTCAAATGGTAATCAGAAGGCCGTGAATCATAAGCCCGAGGTAAGCTATGTAATGCTGGTAAGACAGTGAGTAGTGCTTTATTTGTGGAGAGGGAAATCCTTTTTTGCCATTCAGGAGAAGAATTGCAACAGTAATACCATTAACTTGCACCCTGGATCGCCAAAATGCCATTTAATTGCCAATAGCAGCCCATTGTTTGGAGTGGGTGAATTTAGGCTTCAGTGTGGCTGTGTTTATATGTGTGAGGAGGAGAGGGGGTAGAGATGGAAGGGTTTGTGTAGCAAGGGGGTCGTAGGGTGTCATAGTGTAAGATGTCTGAAGAATGATGGCCCCTCACACATGCACAATCACACACAAGCAACCGACGCCTAACTAAAGCTCCGCAGTAACTAGCTTAACTAAAGTCTTTAGGGAAAGTAAATTCGGACAAACTCCTCTCTCCTTAATACCTGATTTGTTCAACAACATGATTTGGGGCGCGTCTATTCAAGGCCCTTTTGGGCCAAGCAGAGGTCTTAAAGCTCAAGGCTTGTACCTCGCGGTTATTGTGGGCTGTTTAGGGTTTGTCTCAAATCTCCTTGTGCGGATGTGTGGACGCTCCTAATGCTGGCTAATGGGCTTCGGCAGAGTCTCCTAGCTGCCATTGAGGACCCCATGGAAAGCAGCATAAGCTCCATCGAATAAAGGCCCTGGCCAGACCTTTCTTTGGGAGTTTTTTATTATTGGGAAGAGGCCACCCTCCATCACCCCCATTTTCACCCCAAATCTCCTGTCCATTCTCCTTGGATCTTCTGTCCCTGCCGACCTCCCTCCAACCTGACCAGCACCAGCACCCCTTCTCTGGACTATGAGCCCAAACCCATCAGCGTTGTCATTACACCCCTCCTCCCCTTGAAACCTGCCACAGTCCTAGACATTAGCCTTCACCCCAAGCCTTGTCTCATACCGCCAATGCTGACCCTGACAGCCATGTCCTGGGGAGGGCTAAATTGAATGTGAAATGCATGGTGGGTCCTCGCAGACTCCATTGTGCAGAGGGGGAGTCTGGGAGGCGAGCAGCGTCACTGCTCCTCAGTGCTGATTGAGTTTGACAGCACGACGGGAGGAGGCCAGAAAAAAGTTCTCTTGCTCTCATTCAAAACTGAAAGAGGGCCTTTTTCAGCCCCCACCCACCCACCCACTTCTGCCTTCCGTCCAACCTTTCGCCCCTCTTCTTCTTTTCACCCTGCAATGAAACAGGCCTCGGCTTTCCCTGGACCAGTAGCTCCCCTGAGATCACACTATGTTTCATTGAGCTCATCCTTTTATTGGCAACAGAGGAGTTACATTTGGAGATACTATGATCATGTCATTGCAATCTACTGTTCTTCCACGCCAAAACTTGGGCAAACCCCATCCACCTCCACCAAACCCAACGTGGATCTTCTTCATAACTCTTTGATTCTATTGAGTTGAACACCTTTTTCACATTACAACACATATAAGCAACAGCGTTTGCATATGTGGTATATGGGGTTGGCATGTGTATGTGCATATAAACCTATATGTGTGCATGTCTTTAGGTGTGCATGCAGGTGTGTGTGTTTCTCTCAGTACATAATGGAAAGTGCTATTCAGTCTGTTCCGCTTGGTGTCAGGCAGCCCCTCTCCCCTGGATGCAGCAAACCCCTCATTTAATGCAAATGATAGTCATCTAGTATCCAATACATCTCTCGTCGCTGCACATTGCCTAATCAATGTGAAGTGCTGTGTAAAAAAATACATTGCCTCCCTGTAATAGTTGTTTTTGACCGAGTCAAGTGCAGCCCCTAGAATTAATCCCAACCTGAGATTCAATTATGGGCGCCTGGCTAAGCAGAAGAGGGATAGCACTGCGAGCAGGGGCGAGGGGACTGTGATTGTATAGTGGAGTTTGTCTGTATGTTTCTGTATCCGTGTGAAGTGTATGTATGCGTGAACATTCCTGGTCTCGAACCCGTGAGTGAGGTATGTATGAGGGCTTATAATGTGGTGTTGTTCTTGGCCCTTGCTGGCTTGAATAAGGGGCAAAAGGCGCTCTGATCTCTTCCCCCAGGAGTCTTGTCTCGTCATTCAGAGGCAGCCCACGTCAGTGTCCCTGGCCGTGCTCTGGGTAGCAAGGGGAGATGTGGAAAATTGGCTGGTGGAAATTCAGAGTTGTGAAACCTCATTGTCACCTTTTTCTAATGAGTTCCCTGATCATCAAATGTGTTCTCAGTTCTGACATTGCTTGAGGAAAAGAGGGAGGGGGTGTAGACTTACAGCCTGGTTGTGGGAGGTGAAAGGGAGCTATGCTGTGGCATCATCAATGTGCATGAAAGTCAGGCTTCCGGAAATTCATTTCTGCTGCCTGTGCCAGATAGGCATGTTTCAGGTCAGTGTTTGTGCAGTGTGTTTTTGAGGAGACGCTGTGTTCATTATAAGGTGTTAGAGTGGCTCTTGTAATTTTCACTCACATTTACATACTGTTGTTGCTGGGATCCATCAACACCTCAATTGTGTATAACGACCAATTTGAAGATATTAGATTAGCCCACCCAGCATGCACCTCGTCACAGGAGACAGGTGGGATTTTTATTCAGAAGCTTTTTTTTGTAAATCTTAGCATTAAAATGAGCACATAATATCTGATTGCAGCAGATGTGCACTTCAGAGTGTATATAAAAATGCACAATGACTAATTTGACAGTTGACAACATACACATATTTGTAGTATACATGCCATTTACTATACACTAAAAGTTGATCTCCCATCCAGCCCAAGGACATTGCTGCTGTCTCCCATCCTCCCCCTCCTCTACCCTTCTAGACAGTGGGCCAATGACAACACAAACACAGAAAAGGCAATTTAGCTCCCTCTTTTAGAACTACTTTGAAAATAAAAGAATTTTAATTATGGACACAATGAAAAAGAAAAAAGGACTAAAAAGGGAGAAAACATTCACGCACAGTAAACAAAGCTGAAACAATTATCTTCTGGTGACCAGTCGGTGTTTTTAGAACCGTCATTTTAATCTTTTATTTACTGCAAAGAGAGAGAGGGGGAGTGAGAGAGAAAGAGACAGAGAGGAGAGAAGAGGGTGTAAGAGAGAGAGAGAGAGAGAGGGATGAGAGGGGGAAGAGCGATAGGAGGGGGGGTGAGAGAGACTGGGGAGAAAGAGAGAAAGATAATATGCATATATTTAAAATATCCCCACCCTCACAATCAAAAGATGCATTTTTGTTTTTATTAGAGAAACAATTTTGCCACACACCCGGGTGGAGGAGGGGGTAGTTTGTCATTTGTTGTTGGAAATTGCTCGCCGTCAACCCCCAAAGACAACATTGCATTTTTCCATTCATCATTGAAAGAGAACGGAGTGACATTGTGAATTTCCTCTGGTGGGATAAAGCCAACCACCACCACCAACACAACACAATGCAATGTGATGTTGGCAGAGTGATTTTAGACCCAGGCACAATTGAACCTCATAGTAGCCTTTTGTTGACTTGTGGTGGAGTCATTGAGCGGCAGGAAGGTTATAATAGTCAGGTGATTGACATTCAGATTTGTGTGATGACCTAGTGTGCACAATACATTACATTACGTTTAATGGTCTATTTCAGATGAGAAACACCATTACTCCCCTGTGCAGAGAATTACAGTCCTGCACTGCGAAGTGAAGTGATGAGGAAGAAATCAAGGCCTGTTCAGCGTTTTGGACACGGTGACTGTTGCCTGGGCCTTGTAATTTGCAAAGGAGCTGTGCTGTGGGATGCCAGTGTAAGTGAAATATAATTAATCTATCACATCTATTCCAAATGAGCCATTGACACCTTCCCTTTGAAGCTGTGCTGCTGCATGGATGTAGATGCGTATCAGCTGTGTCTGGCCCCTGGGTGCCTCAGATATAAACATTCACTCCACCGGATGCTGTTATCCTCTATTGAGTGACACTGATGCGTTATGTGGGATTGGCCAAGATAGCAAGGCAAAAGCTACAAATCTCCATTTGCAATGAGGAGAAAATTCCATAGGATTAATTTTCTGTATAAGACCCCTGCCCAGGCCCCCAACCCCCGCCCAGTCCACAACTTCAGCTGTGCAGCCCGGTGTTAAAAGACCCAGAGGAATACTGTCTTTGTCATCCTGCCGTTTGGGGACGAAGAATAAGAGAAGTTTTAATCCCCATTGTCCACGAGTCTGGGGGGGGGGGGGTAGGGGGGGGGGGGGTCGGCGGCTGTAAGATGATCCAACCGGCCACACTAATCCCTCCATAGCACTTTCGCCTTCACATCAAAAACACCCCCACCCTCCCACAAAGCAGCGGCCTTGTGCGTTGGACCCCAATGTGCAAATTCTAAAGAGGAAAATGGAGCAAAGAAAAAGTTGCAACAACAGAGCAGAATAGACTTAAAGACAGTTGCACAGAAGATGGGGCGAGCTCTGGGGTGAGGGTGGGGGCATGGTAGGCTCCATCGCTGCAAGAACACACGCTCCCTCTGCTGTCACTCTCCCCCTTAGGTCGGGCCCTGATGCTGCTGCAGTTGCTCTTTTATAGGTCTCCCTGGCAACCGAAATATGTCCTGAATCCTGTGTATTTTCCATTTTCTAGAAAGACTACAAGCCAGGGGGAAGGGGACAGGTGCCACTCAGCCGAATGCACACGGGCTTATTGTTGTACACAAATACCGACTGTGATACACCATATTGTTTTTTCCTAAATCCTGCTGGATTAGCTAGTAAAACAAAAAGGCAGCCAAATGTGAATAACTCAAAAAAAGTGGGAATTGTAGCTTCCGACTCTTTTTGCTAGTGGATCAAACAAGATTTTTAAGAACTGATCAACAAAATGTGCATCTCATTTCAAGTTCCTCAAACACGATTTACCTACTTGGATATTTCCGCATGGTACAGACAAGATGTATCCCTTTGTAATCAGGTTGTAGTTTGTAGTTTACTTTTTTGAGCCACCTCTAGAAACCAGATTGCATCAGCAGTCTCCAAAAAGTAATTTGAAAGATGTATTGCACCTGCATCTGATAAGAGTCACCATGTCAATTTTGATGATGATGATGATGATGATGATGATGATGGGACTTGAATATGAAATGAGATGCCTTGATGAAGTGGGGTTTCCTTTCTTATGATGGTTGGAGTCACTAAGGCGAGAAGAGCGAGAAAGTAGATGAGAGATGGCCGAAGCTCAAGGCCACTGAAGTCATCAAGACGATCTACTGTGTGGCCTCTGGGGGCACACACACACAGACAAACACACGCATACACACTGGAGCTGCTCTGATGAAGTTCACTGTAATAGAGAGTGTGTGAGTGGTTCGTGTGGGGGCAGGGAGAGCAGACACAGGGTGGGTGTGTGTGTGTCTGTGTGTGAGGGAGCCAGGAGACAGCCGTTTAAAATTCTGTTTCCTGCAAGTGAGGAGGCTAATCCTGCCCCCATAATTCCCTGCAGCCAAAGCACCCCTCCTTCCTCAACATCACCACTCCCTTTTTCTCTATCTCGCTCTCCCACTATCTCGCTCATTCTCTCTCTCTCTTAGTGCACACTCCATGAGTGACAGCACAATGCCCAGGCCCTCGCACGCTTATCTAACTCTAGCAGATGGTCGACTTGGATCAATGCACACACGCCACGATCAATGGCTGCGATAAAGAGCAGCAGGGATGGTACCCTCTTCCTAGCTCCCTCTCTCCTTCTATCTGCCTCCCCTCATGCCCATCTCGCTGCCCCCTGCCCAATTGTTTCTCTCTGACGCTCGTTCATCTGCATCTGCACTGGCACCTACCTGTCCCCAGGCCCTCTGCTGGAGCCGGGGTCCAGCTGATGTCAGGGGTGCCCGATGTGCTGTCTGCTGCATCCATCCACCTCCCTCAACCTGCTCCCTGGGAGAACTCTAAGCCTTCTTCCTATCAGGCTTATCATGAGATCACTGCTTCATCTCCTCCTCGCCCAGCCTCCGTAACTTTTCTCATTCTCTTTCTCTCCTACACTAGATCTGGCTGTATCTCACATGTTAATCTCCCACGGCTGTACTCATTCTCTTCAACCATACTGAGAGCTTTCTGCTTCTGACCTTCCATGCTCTTCTTGAATGTACCATGTAGTTGCCATCCTCTGATGGCGCAACCTCATGCTCATCTCTCTATTCCCAATAGGGATGTCTTTATGGAATATTTCCACTTTTATAGCCTTAATTGAGTTTTGTTTCATACAGTGTTGCCATATCTTAAAGGTGGCTCTAAAGGGAACGCTGAGAAGACTGAGGTGAATCAAAGTGGGTCAAAGACGAAACTGTGAGGAGAAAGTGGAGCAGAGGTCTGACTGAGTGAATCCCCATCAGGAACTATGGGTGGAAATGGGCCAGGGTGCACGCTGCTAAACAAATTTAAACACCATAAGGAAAGACTGTATTCAGAAACTCGCAGGGGGATCTGGTTCGCCAACACGAGTCAAAACGAGTTTTTTTTCAATCACTGTTATGTCTCTACAACTTCAGGTTCACTTAGGGCCAGACTTTCACTGACATGCAATATGTAATTACTTAATTTTTTTAGCAGGTAATTTTCCCTGGTCTCAGAAGAAACACTTGTGAAAACTCAGGATGTCTTACAAAGCATTGTTTATTGAGCCCTGCCGGGGAGAACGGTAACAGCATACAGCGTACGGATGCGATGTACCAAAACCAATCTGAAGGATACTTCCTGTCTGGGGATATTCATCTGTCATAGACCTATAGAGATTCACTGTGTCCAAATAAGGTTATTGTTCACCCCTCTATACATGGGACGATTCTATTGAATATTGGTTCAAAATGAGAGACTATGCTTACGTTAACCCAAGGCAAATGCAACATTTTCTACATTACTGTCTGTAATGAAACAAAATAAAGACTGTCTCTACCTTGGGTTTTCTAGCAAATGTATAGTAGTACATCCTTTTCAAGACAGCTGCATCAGTCAGTCGACCAAGCAGGCAGAGAGGAGAGAGAGAGAGTCTGACCTACTGTTTTGGGGAGTCACAGGCTGTCACCTTTTGACTCTATCAAGATCTGTGGAAACGTTGTCATAGAATGTCATAGAACCCCTAAAATTCCTTCACAGTCACAAATTTCTCTAAGTTCTGTTAAAGGGGAACTTCAGCGATTTAGTACTGCACGTCTATTAATATGGGGGACTTGCGAGAGACAGGTGAAAGAAAGAATAGTGGAAATCAAAGCAGCAGAGGTATGCTAAATTTTAGTCCCTAGCATGGGTCAAGCTCTAAAAACACTGGATCTTACTTTTGCCATAATACAACTGAATAGCGACACACAGCAAAGGGCTACAGGTCCGACTCGAATTTGAGCCACTGCAACAAGAACTCAGCCATAGTGAGCAGGGCGTGTAGTGGGTGCACCTGACAGAAAGCCAGAAATGTCTTTATTTGGTAATTGCTAAAGATGCTGCATTGTATTGTGTACTTGTTTCATTTTGTTAAATCACAACACTAGATATATTTTCCCATACCTCTAATGGCATCTAGCCAGGCAGATAGTTTTGATTTTATTTGTTGACGAATTCTGCTATCACTTTATTATAATGTCAAGGTTAGTAGAATTTCATTAGTAGTGTTCTTAGCATTGAAATTTTTCACATTTCTTTCCAAAATCCATGTACCATTTACTCTGGATAACCCACAAAAGACTGGCAAGACTAATTTGCGAAGTACTACAGTATTTCTTCTGTAGAAAGTAGGGATGTGCTTATCCAGAGTAACATGGACACTGTTTATGGAAAGAGATGTTGCAAATTATATTTCCAATCAATTCCAGTGTATTGTGATGGAGGCACACATCCCAGTGATCACAAAATTTGACATTTAACTTTGTGTGAAATGACCCTGGTCTCCACTGACAGGTATGGAAAAACATGATGTTACAGTGCAACTATTACATGGTACCTATAGCTCCAATGCCTCCACTCCACACCAAAACATGGGGCCATGTGACTTGTCAGCTGCATAAACTTTGCCCCAGAGTAAGCTCTCCCTTTCCTTCTCCCTTAAGGAATTTGTAATTTGCCGTTGGTGATGTAATGCGGTTCATAATAAGCCCATTAAAGCCTTTCTCTGTGCTGATGGAAAACGCAGTGGCAATATGGACACCTCCGCTATTTATACCTCTCAAATCCTCATGCATATTCACACAGTGCAGAGACGGGGAAAGAGCAGGCAGACACCCTGACAAATAAGTGCCTGGATCTCATTTCTTTTGGAGCCTAAGCTATTTCAGCACACTGGGGCCTCCTCCCCTCCTCACACTATGGCCACAGCCTCATCCATTCTCTGGGTCTGCCTGCTTTCATTTGCTCTTGGTCAACATGACTACAGAGAGAGAGAGAGAGAGAGAGAGAGAGAAGGAAGGTAATAACGAGGCTGAAGAGTCTAATCTGTTTTGGTTGAGGCACAACTGCCCCAAGTTGTGTTACTTTATAAATCACTCTATACCCATCCATCAGTACACCAAACTATAGGCTTCCTCAAGCAACTGTAACCTTCTTTGGTCACACTAAACATAGCTGACTATTATATAAAGCTGTTGCCTTGCACCAACCGTTCTTCAAGCTGACTTGCACCACTTTTTTCTTTATTTACTTTCAGGATTAACGTAGCTTCAGAAAAACAGGTATACATTGCTGTTATACATAGCCAATAATCACTATAATAATCCCATTATATTCATGTAGGGCCCCTCTACATGCACATGTTCTTCAGTATGGTGAAATAAATACTTAATGGCCTTCTGTACTGGCATCTGAGTTCAGTCTTGAAGGGACTTGAAGAAGTAACAATGATACACATTACAAGAAAGATCATAGCCTGAAATTTCCAAACAAAGCTCATTTTCTTGTAGCAAAAGTGTCTTCAGTACAAAATGATGAAGGATACAGACAGTGCTCTATCTAGACAGGTGAAAAATTAAAGGAAAAACCCTGTGTAAAGGAGTGGACAAACATAATTCATGCACACCATCTTCTAGAAGACATGAGGGATGAGGGAATATCCTTTTGAAGAATGATGTTATCTCTCCAGTTGGGTTTCAGACTTCTCAATCGCTGCTCATCTCATCTCAGATTTGTTGTACCCAATGACGCAGGCTTCTTTCCACCGACTGTTAGGAGAAAGAGTTGATAAATCAGTTCCTAGTAGGTGGGATTAAGAATGGTGATAGCTAGCTAGCTATAACTATGTTTATAGAAAAACAGTGTCAAGTGTGGATAAGGCTGAGATAGCTGTAGGCCTACAAGTTGTTTTAAGTCCACATACAGAAATAAATTGACATATTTCTTTGATAAATGTTAACTGCTTCTCAAACTGATGTCAAGCGGATGGATACGTCACTTGCTACTGATTGGTCAGGGCAAAACAAACAAAACAACCCCTCCTCACAATAAGAAATGGGCTAACATGAGGCACTGGCGGTTTGGTCTAATTATAAGGCTAGGTCTCGGAGACTTCTTTGAGAGTCGTTGCCAAAGTGCATTCAAGCAGCTCTGGCAGCTCGTGGTGGCTCAACACCTTCCTTAGACACTTTCTGTTGCTTTTTCCTTCAATTTGTCACCCAACTGTATGTGTCATTGTTGGGAGGCGCTCTCTGTGTGCTGACAGAGGGCAACCTTACAACTCCCACATCTGTCTACTGCTGGACAGATAGTCTGGCTGGCCACACTCAGCTTTTGTCACATGAGCTGTAGTCTGAGGACGCCGGTGCTCCCCCTCTGTCCCTCCCTGTCCCCCTCCGCACACTCCTTAATCCTGCTTAATTAGAGTGCAAAGAAATTCACATGTGCCAGTAAGAACATTTACAGAGTACACTGCTTCCATTTTCCCCTCTAAAATAAAACAGAGCTTAAGCGCTAAGCTTTATTGATCTTACAACTTGATAGTGTGATTAAGGGGCAAGATGGTGCCTCTAAAAAGGTGCACACTTTTAGATTACAGGCTACACTGCAGCGCTTTATTGGGGTACTCATTAGCATTGCTGCAGAACCTTGGCAGGGAAGTCCCCCTGTGTTTCAGAATGAGAACACCTCTGTGTTATGATGCCTGTGTGTGAATCTTTGTATGCAGTGTTACAGTGTAGGGGAGAAGAAGAGAACGGTAAAGAATTATATGCCACTTTGGCTGCCCCCTAGCATAAAACCGTTTGAAGCTTCTCAAAAGGACAAACTGTAGATGTAGCACTAACTCTGGCTGCCATCACCGCCACTTACCAGCCGTCAGAGGGGAGGAGTGGATCTTTGTGTGTGTGTGTGAGAGAAAGAAGAAAGTGAGAGAGTGGAGGGAGAGAGGGAGCCGTGGGCCAGAGAGATGCAGATTTGTCCCAATGGAGATTTGAACACCTCCATACTGTGGGTGGGCAGACACATGGAGAGACACAGAGCTAAGGGGCTGCATGGCCACCCGGTAGGAGAAACTCTACACCCCGGCGACGGTAGGCATTAGTTCAGCACCAGCTCTTCGGCTCACACACACATTGACAAACCCAAAGGCTGCAGAAGTAGCGGCTTTGATCACTGAATCACTGGCAGTGACGACATGAACATATCTACCAGTTCCATTTAACCCACTTCCACTAAATCACTAAAACTCAAATACATTTTTTAACATCAAAGTAGTCAAACAACACGAGGCTGTTTTGTCCAGTGATGTTCCATCTCTATTTAAAAAGTACCATTCAGTCTATAAATGTCATTTTGGAACTATATATGAGATCCACTGACAAATCAAACAAAAGTAAAACCTTCACCAAGAAGCTGAGCAAAAAACGGTGCCATATTTTCCTAAGATTTTGTTCATATTAAGCCAAAAGGTAAGAAACATGAGACTAAAAATCCTCAGTTGACAATGCCACTATCTCATTGTTTGTGATACTGAATGTAATGTCTCAGATCTCATTGGCATCTTCCTCTGGCAGCCTCACTCGCTTTCCTTTTTGTATTTTCATTGTGGATTGTTGTTTACTGGCTTCTGCGTGTTATATCAGTGCCTCTCTTTCCTCAAAACACCTACTCATTTGAGGACTGATTCATTCCAGGCTAATTCATATTCCCGAGGGATTAGAGACATCTAATTTGGTGATATTTCTGTCATGCACACTTTGGATGTAGTATTCAAACAGTCTTCCCCTCCCCCTTTGCCACAAGCACAAAAACACACAAAAAGACAGATACACTGCATCACATCGTGTAGTTATCTTGCTTGCCAAGCTAAGCATAGTCTCATGTGCTTGAAAGAATCTCATGTTCAAGTCTTCATTGGACATCTACATTAGAGTGTGATAGGCAGATAAGGGTTCAAAATAGGGACAGGAGGGGAAAAATACTATTTCCAAAATGAAATGCAGAGGCACACTGGAGCCCACATGAGAGCCAGTGGATCCAGATAAGAGGGAGAAACAAAAAGACTGAACGATCTGGACAAAGCCCCAAACTGCAACAAACAGATAACATCTAATGATAGCATTCATGTGGCTGACAGATGCCTGTAAAGATTTGCAGTAAAGGTGAATATTCATAAAGTTAGAAAACACATCATCCTCACCCCCAGTGCAACCCTACTTTACACACAGTTAATTGTTATTTGGACATGAAGACACCACCTCCTGTTACTATAAAACATAAAAGGTGTACAAAGGTGTATTAAATTAAGTCAAAAACGAACGACAGGGTGTGTCTCACAATATATAGGATCTTGTTTTTTTAACCCTGTGACAACCACAGGCTGTTAAAACAGTTGGACTATTTTTGATTGTTACATCTTTACAATGTTTTGGACATAAAGGTTTCAAGGATGTATAACACTAATGGGCGGCCAGGCTGCTTTGAAGATAAATAATTATAAATAATAAGGTAAATATGAAGCTAAGGTCAGCCACGGGTTAGCTTAGCTTAGCATGAAGACTGGAAACGGGGGAAGGTATTTGGAAGTAGTTGTTTATCGAACATTCACAACATCACTTTTTATGCATACAAGAGAAAGAAGAGTTTCCTTTTCCTTCTAATCTGTAGCAGCACTGAGAAAGATTTTTACTGGGGTGTGAGTACATTTTCTGGTTCAAGCTTCACAGCCCTTAGGGTGTACAACCTAAAACAAAGATTTGATGTATTAACAAAGTGACTTTATGTTCTGTCAATGCAGCAGCTCCAGGGAACACATCAAAGTAACACAATAAATCAGGGTCATATTTTTCTCACTTAGGGAACTGGTTAATTTCACAAATTCCCAGCAAACTGTCTGCAGGCATATGAAGAAGTTTGTTTTGGGTTTTCAGGTTGAAAGTGCCCACCCTGCAGACAGTGACTTCTAGATTCCTGAAGCCACAAGTGTTGATGCAGTTTCTCCGCAGTGTGCCCTGGTTTTCAGAGGGTGGCGTGACAGTGATGGATAGCTGTAAGCTTGGTACCAATAAGAGCCTCCAAGTGGTCGATTTGGGGCCCAGGGCTCCAGTAGATGGGCCCTCCAGGAGACCCACTCTAAATTAAATCCTCTGAGGCTGCCAGGCTACTGTTACGCTTTCTCTGTGCCCCACGCCCATTCTCGACCACTGCCTCCAGCCAGCCTCACTTTTGTTCACCAAGAACAAGTTTTTCCTCCTTAATTAATTCAACAAAAAGTAATTAAACCTTTGCATTTTGCCGACATGCCTCGTCTGCCCCCACCCTCACCAGACACAAAGGAAAGGTAGGATGGAGAGAGGGGGCGCAAGAAATTAAGAACACTCAGTGCCAAATGGCCGTCGGAAGCAAAACAATATTAGCCCCCTGAGTTTGTGGCCAGGACTCATAATAAAGGAATAACAAGACCAGGCATAGAGCTGAGATGAATGCTCTGCGGTGGTAGTGCAGGTTGTATTGTTCAGCAGGGAGGTGGAGGCTGCTGAGGTGGACGGCCCCAGACTCAGAGCCCGCTCTTAATTTGCTGAGTGATGTAAGTCCTCAGGGGTGCGTGTTGTTTGGCCCTGAGGGGTAATAATGTACTTGGCAACTTGTCCTCGTCTCCCCTGCATTCAGAAAAAAAAAGATACTCAGTACTGATAATCTAAAAGCTTATATGTACATTTCTTTTCATTTATTAAAAAACATGGTTCAAACTTCACTGCTGCTTTAGCACTGAGAGTCTCCAGTTTTTTTTATAGCTTCAATACAGTAATTATCCATAAAATCAATCAAATCAAATCAATAGTTATTTTTAAGCAAACACAGGCTATTTTTTATTGTCTTTGGGCATCATCGGACAAAACAAGCAGTTTGATTATGTCACCTTGGGTTCTGGGAAATTATTAGGCGCGATTTTCTGACATTCTAAGGATTTAACCATCCATCGGTTAATGGAGAAAGTAATCAGCAGATAAATCAATAATGACAATAATTGTTAGATGCAATCCTATACAGAACTAAGACTGCATAAAGAAACAAGACGAACTTCACATTTAAACTGAGACATTGGAGATAATATTGCTACATTTTAAAGTTGTGTACGCGGCTATAGTACACTTAGTATTTTGCAAAATTTCAATACATCTATTATTTTTGCTCGAGATACTAATTTATTGTAATTAATTATTATAGTGCTAGCACTATAACTGCTGCTACTACTAACTATAATAATATTAATAATACTCAAGAATAAAAAGAAGTAAAAAAAAGAAGTAGTAGTAGACGAAGAAGCTCTTTTGACAAATAAATGATGTCCTGGTACTTACCACTTACTTTTACATACTACTATGCTACTAGTACAATACTTCTACTTCTGTACATTTCAGAGGTAAATAGTGTATTTTTTACTCCACTACATTTATGTGACAGCTTTTCATTTACTTTGCACGTGTATTTTTTATATAAAAAAACAAACAAACAGCTTATTAATAAATGACAGGATAAACTTCCCAAAATAATATAAATTGGTTAGAATTAGCTCCATTTTGACCAGCTACAACATTAAAATGCTACTAACACATTAATGCATCAGTAATAATAATCCTATAATATAATATATGATAAAACAGCCCTCACATGGCCTGCTTTCTGCTTAATGTACTTCTATAGTATACTTTTGGACTTTGTAGTATTATTATTCTACACAATGTAATATATTATTATACTACCCTGATTCTTTTACTTCAAGGTTTGTGTTTCCCAGCAGCCAGTGAGAATTTGTGTTTAGTAATCCACATTATACATGTTTGTTCTTTAGACTCCTCTAGCAATTACCTCTGTTTCAATGGAGCACAAGATCTATCAACACTTCACTTGCATTCTCAGCATTTCAGCTGCGCATGTTGAATACCCAACAACACTCATATTCAGTGTGATCAGATGATTTGCTGTTTAAATACAAAACTTTTTTTTCAGATAGTTACTTTTATTCTGATTAGAGATTATAAATGATTCATGGCCTGTCTCCTGGGTGTGGTCTGGGGAAGTCTTGATGGTTTGTCAAGTAAAGAGAAAAGTTGGTTAAGCCCATGTCTTTGAACTATGATGTTGGGTCAGACAGCCAAGGCAGATATTTGCCCAGCAAATATTTTAATCCCCAACTAATCACTTGGTGAGCCCAGTGGATGGAGGTTTGGGGTTGGAGGGGGGCTCTGAGGGCTATTTGAGGGGGGCTGCCACGGTGGCCTGGCACATTCTTCCTGTCAGCGACACGCCCTTTTTTCCAAGGGTATTGTGGGAAGAGTCAAACAGGGCAACCTCCGGAGCCAGCCGCTGGATGGCAGGAGGCGTTGATTCAGGCCCTAGAGAAAGGCCACGTGGGTGCATGCATGTGGCACCCACATCCATGCTGGTTCTTCCAAATCCACCTAAACTCCCATGAACAAATGGCTGAAATTAATAAGCCATTTGACTCCATTTGACATTGATCTAAATGTGAAATCGGAGATATAAATGATCATTGTGAGTGTGCACCTCTTTCATCTTCAGCATAAAGAATCTGCCCTCTAGAAGCCCCACTCTTTCTGCAGTTTGGATTACATTTTCTTTTGACAGAAAATGCTGTGCAGGCACTGCTCACTCTAAACATTTTTTCCACTGATGCAGAGGAACGCTCTCTCTCACGCTGTGGCACTCCAGATTCCTCAGCCGTTCGGTGACTCTTGGCATTTGCTTATTATCAGAATATTCTTAATCATAGCGGAGACAGTGCCAGTGGAGAGAGCGAGCCGAGAGAGACACGTCAAAACATCTTCAACCGTAAAGGACCAGACAGCAAGCGTGATGGGCAAATTAGTCAGAGGCGCTGCCTAAATGGATGGTGAGGGCACAGGGGGAGAGATAGGAGTATGAGAGTGTGTAGAAATCAGCGAGGGAGCAGAAAACAGAAAAAGAGGAACCTTCTCCATTTCACCAGTCATCGGTGCCTCCTATTCCCGAAGCACTTCGCCAGATCACAACCCACTAACTGATAGAGAAATAAATTAAGGAAAGGCTGCTCAAAAAGATATGATTCTGAAGGAGATTTAAGGAGTGGAACTGATTGTGCATGTCTGATTCCTGCGCTTCAGAGTCCTCACCCGGGGGGCTTGGCTTTCAAAGCTGAGTGACTTGCACGGAGAAACACTCCATTAACAAAGTTCAGCTCTCCTCTGAGCCCCCCCTTCACTACCCCCTCTCTCCCCCAACCCCTCTCCCACCACAGAAGACCTCTCCCAGACAGCACAGCTGTTTTTTTCCCTAATGTTGTTTCAGGGTGCTGTGTCTTAATATACAGGAAGAATGTACATAAGAGAGAAAACAGTTGACTGAGGAAGCTGCAGGCTGAGTCTGAAAGTCTAGTTGTTTTTTGTGAAATCTGGAAATCTTGGAAAATATATTTTCCTAGTTAGGCCATTATTTCTATTGGTTATTATAACATTGTACTCACCAAGTTAATTGCCTAGATCTGGAAACATGGACATCATCATAAAATGAAGCTGGGGCAAACATATTCTGTCAGATTATTAAAACTTGTTTTTAATATTCAATAGTTTAGCCAGATTATATTAACTAAGGAAACACTGATCTCATGCACTGGATACTGGAACAGTATCAGTGACAATATTGACTTTATTGAGAGGCTTGGATGTTTGTTCATCACTGTCATGAAATTCAGTGTTTCTGCATCAGTTACATTCATTCAGTCCTAGCTACATAAAAAAAATTCTAATTGGATGAATAACTCACCTAAACCACTGTATTTTGAGGTTGTACCTCATATGAGTGCAACTGAAATGTTAGTAATAATTCCACACACAAAAAAATGGTGGAATGTTTCACCTAAAATTGTCATTCTGTTTTTCTGCATTACAATTTTACTATTGTTACTTCTTACCATTGGCGGCCTTAAGCATCAGGGGACCCGTTTCATGAGCTAATGTGCTTTGTTTTTTCGTATTTATTTGAATAGCCAGGATAACTAATAGTCATTATCAACACTTTACAACCATTTGAGAACACTGCAAACTAAACAAAAAAAAACACACATCCACCATGTGAAAACAGCCACAGCAGCTACACAATCAACAACAGGAACTAATGAGAACTCAAGCAGATGAAGAGGGAGAGACAGCGCCTGGGCGAGAGAGAGATTTGACCCACGTCCAGTTCATCATAGTTTATAATAATTCAGCGCAGTGAGCATACAGACGATTCATAGAGGAGACAAGTGTCTGTCTGTCACTGTTAACAGAGACTCCAGTCTGCAGTATAGTTCATACACTTCACTGATAAACCACAGAACTGTAGAGTGCTCGCATGCTTCCTCTCCCTCTTTCTCTCTCTCTGCTGCGAGGTCCACAGACTGCATTATACTTTTTTTATTATCAATTGCAAAATGCCTGGTTTTAGGGGTACGGCACACCTTCTTCCTGTGTCCATGTCTCTACACATACAGTGAAATAAGTTGCTTATTTTAAAAAGTGGGTGAATTATTCAATTCTTGCATGTCAGTAGGGGCCCTTTGAAACAGGTGAAACATAGCTAAGGCTGCCTCTGCTTCTGCTCTGTATAAACTGTTTGATATCTACTGCATGTCTGTCCACTCTAAAGAGGGATCTCTCCTCTGTTGTTTGTGGGTTTAAGGATAGACGGTGTCTTAAGTCGTACAGATTGTAAAGCCCTTTGAGACAAGATTTGTGATTTTAGGCTATACAAACATACTTACATACTTTAAACTGAAATGTTTACAACAGACAGTTTGGGTAATAATTTATCATTTCCCCTTGTTTTCTATTCCAAATAGGTTTGGCTGTTTGGCTTTGTGCTCTTGACCACAGATATAATGTGATGTAATGTGTTAATTAGTAAGCTTTAGAGGTGCTGGTGTATTTTGTTACCTTCGAATGGAACCAGGCCTGGCTGTTTCTCCATTTTCAGTCTTTTTGCTAAGCTAAGCTAAGCTAACCAGCTGCTGCTCTATCTTCATATTTATCATACAGATATGCGAGTACTGTTGATTTTCTCATTTAAGTTTCGGCAAAATAGAGAGTTTCCCAAAAGTTTTTACTTTGTGCAATCTTATTATTACCAAAAGAAATTGCCGCAATTGTCCGCCCTGTTTTGCTGATCACAGCTCTCTCTTTAACGGTCCTTTAACTTCCTTTTTGCTTTAGCCCTGTCCACTTCAGTGATGTTATACAATTCATTTGCATACATAAATTGTGCGAAAGGGTTAACATTTTCCAAGGGACTTCAGAGAGACAGAGGGGCATTGAGCAGGCAGCATGGAGGAGAGCAGTGGCTTGGGTCCCGAGTCCCAGGATTAGAGTCATGGGACTAGGCAGAGGCAGCACCATTACCTCTGAGTGGAAAGGCTCAAACCCAGTGACTTCTTCTCAGATCAGATGGAGAGAAAAAGACTCAGAGAGAGAGAGAAGCAGAGAGGGATGGAAGGAGGGGGTCGGCGTCCGAGAAGAGGATTGCAGAGTGCAGAGCAATTAGGTGTGGTGGGATGGGGAAGATGTGTTTTTATGGTCAGAGGATGGTCTCGTGATCACTTTCAAGGAGTGTGTTCATAATTTCTACGGAGGGGTTACTGTAGTGAGAATGATTGTGGTAATGGACATCCATTTCTGGCTGAGGGGCCACTAAAATTCATTTAAGTCCTTCTGTATCCATCTGATACGAGTCCCCAAAAAACCATTCATAAATCCCTGTATTATTACAATGGGACTGTTATCAGCTGAAGTTGCTGCAACTTTATCACTCAGCTCATGTCTACAACCGAGCTCTTGACCATTAACCCCTTTAACTAGTCAATATGGCATTGGAAATATTTGATTTTTCTTTCCATGGGCGAGAACAAGAAGAGGAAGCTAGGTGAGTGTGGATAATTGAGCAGTCTGCAGGCATGCTCTTCAGAGATAAGTGAAAGAGTCAGAAACTGACTGTGATGCTGAGGCGAGGGCCAGGCCCTTTATTTGATGGAGAAAAGAGAAAACGGGGGAAAAAGGAGAGGAGGATGTCTCTAAGGAGGAGAGATATACAGCAGCGGAGCGAGGGACTCAGAGACAGAGAAGGGGAAAGATATGGATGGCAGGCTGCAATTACTGAGTCTGAGGCTCCATGTGAACACAGCCAAGTGTGTGTGTGTGTGTGTGTGTGTGTGTGTGTGTGTGACAGTATGTGAGGAAGAGAGAGGCACAGAGCGTGAGGGGGGAAGAGGAAGAGGGAGGATTGAGATCTCTGCCTGCCTGGGCCCCTGCTGACTCTCATACAGGCAGATCACAGGCTCATCATGTCAGCTCTGTTTGTGGAAATCCTCCCTCATCAAATGACAAATTTGCTACACGTTTACCTTTATCAGATCTGGGAAGAGAGGCAGAGGAGATGAGCCAGGGGAAAGGGATGTGTGTGTGTGTGTGTGTGTGTATGTGTGTGTGTGTGTGTGTGTGTCTGTGTCTGTGTGTAAATGTGTGTCTCTCTCTGTCGCCGCTACCGTCAAGGGGCCAATTACTTGCTCCTCCGAGAGCAACTCTGCCATCCCAGGCCTTTCATTCAGCCTCCTGCCCTCTTCCTCGGAAACATCTGTCTCTGAATATGCAATGAGCGTGCCAAAGAGAATACACCCAAGTCCTGCATAAAGCTAATATTTGCTAACATCAAACCTTTCTGTTCTGCCTCTACTGCAGTGTATGCCACTGGAGCAGGATGCCACTGGTGCTGATAGGAACCTCTCCCCCTCCTGCTGTAAGATTACGGGCCTTGTTACTGACACCATGCCTCGCTGCCCTCCTGCTTCTCCTCCCTTCCTCCTCTCTGACTCCCCTTTGCCATCCTCCTCTTATCATCCAGACATCCCCATCTTCTTCTTCTTCTTCTTCTTCTTGTATCTCTTCTATTAAAGTTTAATTGACTAACTTAAATGACATGGGCCTCATCAGCCTTCTCTAATAAACATTAATAGTGACCAAAGTTTAGCATGTCAGCTTAGGCTATCTGAATTTGTATGGCTCGTGGATGATGAGTACATTTAACCTGCCCTTACTTGCCTGTCCTAAATGGGAAAATATTCAGTATTTTGTGGTATTTTATTGGCTTAACTATCTACACTGAGGAGAAGCCTAAGATCAATAAATAGATGTGGAGATTTGATTATATCTGTAGGTTTTTGTACTTGTGAAAAATGAGAGTATTTCTAGGAGTTATATTCTGATCATAGCTTTTTTTCTCTTCCAATTTCGTTCGTATACATTGGCTCTGCAGTTATTTATCTCAAGGTTTAGTTTGTTTAACACAGACTGTAAAATAACAACTTAATTTGCAGCCTCTGTCCCTGAATAGGTGTTAAAATTCATGTTAAAACAGCTAATAACAAGTTACAACAGATTCAGATTTGTGTGTATATGTATGGCTTTGTATGCACTGACTCGTGCAAGAGGGTGTGTGTGATGTGTGAGGAGTCATTCAAAACTTATTCAGTGTTCGTATCTTTGTTGTTTCACTTGTGTTTTGATCACTTAGAATATTGAATTCTATAATTCATAATACAACAGACTATTGATAACACAAAAAATAATATGAATACATGAAGTCTGTTGAGCTTGGTTTCTGCATCATAATGTGTAAACAAACACTTCTTTCATTGTCTATGCCACCCCTCAACCAAACCACCTTCCACCCCATTTTTCACACAACCACTCCCACAGATGGGTAAAACACCATTAAAAGAGTACTCTGTAACATTGTTGGACTCACAACGCACAGTTTAAAACAAAAAGGACCAAAGATCAATGCAGCAGAACCAGAAATAGCATCTTTTTTATTCCATGCATTCTTGTTCCTTGTCAAAAACTGGTGCCTACATTACCCACAATACAACTCGACCACCGACAGTTCAGAGATTTAAGTGTGCTATGTTGGTAGCTGTTCACGTAGCCTCAAGCCACAAGGCTCAAGCAGAGATGAGGAGCCTGATAACCTTACTTCTTCAGACCCCCAGATTTGTTTTAAAATTTCTAGTCCCCAACCAAATTTCAGCCCGAATGACAATGACTCAAGTGACATCGCTTGAGAAAATTTATCAGATTTCACACAGCTCCCACCGAAGACACAAAAGGCTTTATCACATATGCAGTAGCACCCCCCACGGGAGTTCCTCTTCCACTCTATACATGCACCTCACCATTGATAAAGTGATAGAAAATGTGAAGCATGTGAAGATTTCTGTCTTCAAAACCTTGATTTTTATAAGGAACTGTGGCTGTCTTGGCTTACTCTTCGTGACCTTTAGTTTGCTTTTGGAGATTTTAAGAACACTTCATGAACGAGTAGGAGAATGAGATAGGAGAGAATAGCAACAGAGACACTCTCTCTACACTTACTCTGTCTCTGCTGACTGATGAAGATTAAAGAGACAAAGACACACAGAGAGAAAGATTATAGGAGAGCGGAGATTGACTGCTAGAGAGAGAGAGAGAAAGGGTGAAAAGGGGAGGGAGGATAGAGAGAGAATGGATGATTGCAGGCTATGGGAGAGAGAGAGAAAGTGAGGGAGAGCATTTGCATAATGTCCTCCACCACAGTAAGTCCCTGAGGCTAGCCATGCTGGATAACAGAGGACCAATACTCTTAATTCAATCTCTTTATTTTTCTAATACTTTAGAAATTAATAATTCGTCCCCAATCCACCCCCAGCCACCCCCACTCGTCCGCAAACCACCGTGAGCGTTGAGCTGAGCTGCCTAAGTTTGTAACTTTAACCCAAGAAATTGATGTGAGCAGGCCTTGAGGCAGACCTGCTAATGAATGGATAGAGAGAGAAAGAAGAAAGTTAAAAGATGGTCTTTTATAAAGTAATTTAAGAAAATCCTGTTAGCTGGATCAAGTACAAGAGTATAATTTCTCAAAATGGGAAAAAGAGGAGCTTTCGCGCCTCTCCCGCACACTTAATAACAAAATTAAGGAGGTAAAAAGATAAAGAGAGGGAATCAATTAGGCCGGGCCTGGTAAACAGTGCTAAGAGGGTGGGATGGCCCATGGAGGTTGGGATGGTGGGTGCGATGCTCAAGTGCTCACACCCTCAGGCGGCTTAATTCCACACCACCTCCCACACTGACATCCTGATTGAGAAGTGGGCTGGGTGAGACCAGAAGGGGAGGAAACTCAGGACAGGTAGACACACACAACTCTGTCCATACCCCTGCCCTCACTGTCATGCTACATTTTGGTTCTTAAAAGGAGAGGAAGTTTGTCTGTTCCCAAATGAATCTTGTGCATTAGGCTATTTATTTTTTTTACATATTTTATTATGCTACTCACACTAAAACACATACCATAAGATTTCTCTGCTTGAGTTTGGTTATTTCCCTGCATTCCTACCTGCTGTAGTGTAGCCTTTATTCACTAGAGTGCTGCTCTTTTTTCCTCAGGTCCTTGATGGGTGGAAAGACACCCATCAAGTAGACAGCCTGTTAACCAAGCACTAAACACACTGGAGATAAGAGGAGATTATCAGACTGTTATTGTTCCAAAGGGGAGTCCTCTGTCACAGAGACCTGGCTAGGCTCAGTCAGTGAGAGAGGAAGGAGAGATGGATGGATGGTACAGTATGCAGAGGTGGTGGTGGTGGTGATTACTTAGAGGATCCCTCACTATCTCTTCCTCATTGTGTAAGTATAACTTCGGCACAGTCGCCAAATCAGATGAATATAAATGAGAGACATTTGACATTTGTTTTAAAAATGACATTATTGTTATATTATATTATTATATTTTAAGTGTGAACTGATGTGTGCATGTAAATATGTGCAATGCAGGGGCTGTGCATTTAATGCAATCTTTTGCTGAATCATAAGAAGATAATAACATTAATATTCAGTTTTCTCCTTTAAGTTGCTTTGTTAAAATCATCTTTTTCTACACTGTCTGATAGTTTAATATATATAAATCATGTATCAGCCGGTTCTAACACTTAATTTAGACTGTACTGTATATTACCATATATCTACAGTATAATTCTTTTACATATCATACATATTTTTATGGCTGCACCATTTCATCAAATGCAAATATTGTAGATGTCTTGTGCATACTTTTATTCACTTTTCCCACAAATCAATCACCTGGCTGCTTGTTTGGAAATTTAAATTTTATTGAAGCTATATTATTTATAATTGTTGTGAGTAATTAATGTATTCCGTCACACTTTGCAACTAGGTAATACAATCTGAGACAATACACTTTTAATTTGAATTCAAATAATTTTTTCTCAAAAAGAATATATCTTTTCTTTTTGTAATAAGAGAACAATGTTGGAATTATGAGTAATATTTATAATTAATATAATTCAAAATAAATTTTTCAGTATTGGATAAATTAAACTACAGAAAAAAGTGAAACATTTTGCATTTAGATATATTTACTCTTCCTTTACTCCTTACTTTACTTAATCTAAAATTACTATATAGTTGTCAGTATAGTAAATTATTAGCAACATAAATGATCATAAAGTCTTTAAAAAATCTCTATATGTTTGGATATTCAATAGTAGATTATATCCAATTACTTCATCTTACCTTCTCCATCTCTGACTTTAATTTGTACCTTTACCTTACACTAAAATGTAACCTTTTTGACCTTTTATCTTGTGTTTCACTTCTGTTCCACTTCCTCAGTAGATAAAAGCGAGGATGAATGGTCTCTGTGGGCATACCAAACACTGAGCATTATTTGATTCAAACTCCCCTGGGTGTTATGACTGGGAAATAATTGTACGTATTTGTATTTGTTTCTTTTTCACTGTGGTGTGCTCTGGGTAATGCTTAATACCTTCTAGAGATTATACGGTAACTCCCAAACTCCCATGATTATAATTAAGCCTGACTTGGTTATAAAATGAGCAAATAGCAATTTAGTTTTGCATCGTGTGAGGGAGCATCTCTGTGTGTTCCTCCGTGTTCCCGCGTCTCCATACATCTTCACATTTCTGAATATACTTGTGATTGTGCTTGAGAGTTTGAATATGCACATGCATTGTGTGTGTGTGACTGTGTGTCAGGGGGAAGTGCTGCAGAGGAAAGGCATATATATATATATATATATATATATATATATATATATATATTTATATACAGGAATGTTTGCTTAGGCATGGAAACTGCTATCATCCTTCTGGCAAAAAAAGAAAAAAAACACAAACATTCCCCCATCCATTCTCTTTCTCCTCCTTATTCTCTATCCTGCACTCACTCTGTTCAGCTTTCTCACTCTCTCTTTCTGTATCACTTACAAAGGCAGCCGTTTCCTCCAAAATGAGGCCACGTACGGAAGGTATGCAAATGAAATCATTGCTCGTGGATTAGAATGGGACACCATATACCCTAAATCATGATTGTCAATCATGGCTGGGGATTAAGGGATATGGGCTCACAGACCTAAAAAAGCAACATTTCCCCCCTCAGGCAGATCCCCATTGTGAGGAGCTCTGAGGAAGAGAGGTCTCCACAGGGGAGGAGAGCAACATTGGAGCACTAGTGCCCCCTTCTGTCTGATGCTCATCGCACCATTTCATCATCAAACACCAACCAGTCTGAACAGAAATAGAGGCTGGCACACACAAGCCTATTCATTTACATTCACTTTAGCCGCAGGCAAAAAGCTTGATTAGACAAATGAACATGCTTTGGTGATGCAGTGTTTCATCTTCAGTGGAGGAGAGAGAGACCTCATTTGTTTCTCTGGCGTGTGTGCAGGCTTGGTTCAACATCAGTGGGTTAGGAGGGCCATAGGCCTTACAAACGTAAAACAGATGTTTGTTTGCCCTGTGAGTGAATGTGTTTAGCACTAGAGACCCTTAACCATCAGAATCAATTATATTTTAACATGTGCTGTATACAGTATGCATTTTTATGTGTACATCTGCCAATTTGACAGCCAGTGGTGTATGTTGAATAATTTTAAGCCTATATGCATGTATATTATAATAATAATAATAATAATAATAATAATAATAATAATAATAAAATGCATTTTTGCCCTTTTAATTATACTGAATTCTACAAATGCTACCACAAATACTTCGAAAACTACTATTAATAAAGATGGTCATACATATTAATAATAATAACAAATAGTACACAGGAATAATTATAATTACAGCTGAATAAATATGCTTAATTTGAAGTAAATCAGGTCTTCTACTTCATATTTCGGAAGCGGAGCGGCTCCTCACACAGAGACATGTTTAGTGGATTGTGTGTGCAGACCCTGGAGCCCTCAGCTAGAGTGCCAGTCTGTTCCTGTGGAGCAGTCAACCAGACAAACCCAGCCAAGAGAGAGCAAGGCACAGGCACCGGGCCAGGAAATAGCACTGGAAAACACTCCATTCTGGCAGAGAATTAATAGTGTTCTTATAGGAGAAAAAGCATGGGGGAGGGTTGGGGTGGGGGGGGGGGAGGACAAGCACTAGTTTAGCATCATCAAAAAGGACGGTTCTGTACGACTGCAGGAATCAGAGGAGAGTTTCATTAGGCCCATCATACTAGACCTTGATAATGAGAAAAGTGAGCAAAGGAGGAGAGTTGGCACCATTCACATCCTGCACAGTGCAGCTCCCGGCTGCCCAAGACTGAAGGTGGTGCGGCACCTGTGCTGTTTTGGCCCCAGCATCGTATGGGCACGAGGTCAAGGCCAGGGCAACATCTGCATCACATCAGAGGGCCTGGCTGTGTGCCCACATCATGAAAGGCTCTGACAGAGAAATCCTAAAGAATAGATTTTAAAAAGTACCACAAAGTGCTTGCTGGGGATACCCAGTTTATACACCATTCTCACATTCTACAGTTCTACAATTCTACAGTTATTTTCATGATTAATACTCTGACCTTTCTTGTAGTTAAACTGGATACTCAGCAAATATTTGACACAGATCACATCTGTTGCATGATCTATAAATGCAGAACGTTGTTATGTTTGACATTTACCTGCATGTGAAACCTACACGAGTTCTGTATGAGGCAACACGCTCTCCAGTGTATCTAGTCACAATTACCTAATTTACCTAATGACTAATTTTAACAGGGGGATCCTTAATACCGTCCCTGTCTGTCTGCTACAGCTAGACCACCTGAGTCATCTTTCCGATGGCAGTAAAATAAACCACCGAAATTGATACGAGCCGCCAGCACACTAAAGAGCAAATCATTATGCATCATTAGGTGAAGATTTAGTTTAAACGTGTTTAGCAGGAATTAAGCAAAGCTGTTGTTGACATGGATTGACTGCTGTAATGCTTTATTGTCAGTGCTCCAGGAGGCAGAGGGAGGGCCGGCCTAGTTGGGGTAGCAGCAATGCGCCGAAAGCAAGGATTTATGGGATGTTGGAGGACTAGCCGGGTGTGCAGAAACAGTGGAAAAAAACGGATAGTATGGTCGATGATTTGGCAGAAGAGACAAATGGAGGGAGATGCATGAAAAGAGGGGGAATGAGGAAGTGAGGGTATCTGTGGTCAGTGGAAAAGAGGATTCAGTTGCAGTTTGAATCTTAACTTGAACATGGATGTGTGTTTGTACAGACCCAGGATGCCCGAATGTGCACATGAGAATGTTCCTTTAACCGAAAGATCAAATGATTTGCATGCGACCTCATTATAGCATAAAAATTGTGTTTAAAACGTATCGTATGTTTAAATCTTAACTTCCAGAAATCACCTGTTTCATAAATAAAAAAATATAGCAGTACTTTCCTATTTAAGGGTTTAAAAAGGTTCTGCACAGAGCAAAGAGCATCACATTGAAGATTAATACTCTACTTAGGGAAATATTGTACGGAGTAATTGCACAGGTACCAATTCAGGGCAAATCATCACTGTGATATTAGAAAGGTTTCCAAGTAACTTAATGACTGAAGGAAATATACTGAAGGTGCTTATGGAGTGTTGTGGGCTTCATGGAAAGATATGGATAAATAAAACTCCTGCAGCAGGGAATAAAGAATCAAAGGTGGAGCATGAACAACTTGTCTGTGATCAGTTCAACCGCAGATACGTTTCCCTGGCCTGACCGCCCCTGTGTTTGTATGTGTTGCCATCTTCACGTGTCTGAATATGTAAGCAAGAGCTGCTCAAACCGACGAGTAAGAGAGGACAGTCTTATCCAGCTCTCCAGTGTTGACAGTATTACTAATCCCCTCCACCTGCTCAAACAGCCACCCCAAAAAACACACCCCTCCCCCTCTTCCATGTGCCTGCGCTGGTAGTCCCTGGGGCCAGGCTGCGCCTCTGCCTTCGTCTCCACACCAGTTATCGTCCCTAGCCCGGCTCCGCTACCCCAACCCCTTCCGCACACATTAATCGCTGCAAAAACAAATAGTTTTCGCATGTTTGGAAAAGACCCACTGTTTGCATCAGGGCCTAACAAAATAATTTTTACAAGCTATCCAGTTGTGATTAGGGCTGAGAGAATTGAATTTATGTGGCATTGATAATATTAATATTAGCCTAATTAATTATGTTGTTTGAACTTGCACAGCACTGTGTGTACCTTCTACACAACACTAACCAGCCGGAGCTGGAACCAAGCTCTCAGGCGTCTCTATCTCCCCGGCTCTCCCCCAGTCCATGACTACTGCACACAATTCATCAACTCGTAGATATCTAATCCCCTCTGGCTCTGCTCACTTCCTGAAGTCTAAGAAAGAACTTTACTCTGGTGGCAAGAATTCCCATGAA
Source organism: Micropterus dolomieu (assembly GCF_021292245.1). Lineage (NCBI taxonomy): Eukaryota > Metazoa > Chordata > Actinopteri > Centrarchiformes > Centrarchidae > Micropterus > Micropterus dolomieu. The sequence continues at coordinate 17,245,736 of NC_060160.1, forward strand.
TACTTGATGACTTCTATAGAAAGGAAGACTGTTTCATCTCACTTTGAAAGTGACATTCGCGGAGAGAACTTGCCTAACTTTGTATTCACAGCTCCTCATTTATGAAGGATATTCAGAAGAGGGATAGAAATAAAATGCAACATCTTTTTAATGAGTCACTAATAAAGGTAAACAGCAGTACAGTGGGAGCAGCTCTGCGTAGGAGACTGTTTCAGGCATCAGGGAAATTATCTGCCTTCTTTTGTTTTTAGTGCAGAAAACAGTGACTGAGAACCTCACATAAGCCCTGTGTGAAGAAGTCCCCTTTAGTTTGTTTCATTAATCAGTGGAGGTCAACAATTCAATGTCTCCTGACCCAGAAACACTGCATATCCAGCCAATAATGTCTTTGGACTGTGTGCACTGCTGGATAAGCAAGTGTTGATCTGTGCAATTACAGTGACACATACTCAATGACCCATCACACCAGTCATCTGTGCACAAGGGACCACCCAAACCTCCAGAGAGGTTCTCAGACCTGTTTATAGTTCAGATCACACTTCTCTACAAAGGCCTCTCGACCTCTACTTTGTGATCGGAGGGTAAAGGTTAGAGAGGTGGTCATGTGTCTCTCTTTGCCAGACAGAGCTCTATCTCATGCTTGGTTGGGGCTGCCTCTGACGGCTCCCCTACAGTTCATTACAAAGGGTAGCTGTTCCAAACACACAGTGCTACTGCAGGCCTGATGTCTGACTTTACAGCGTGATTGTAGACGTCTCCCTTTATAGCAGCTCTGGGTCTATTCCCATGCACAAGTGCAGCCGCAGGACTTATATATTTGGCACAATCAAAAAAAAGTTTCTTATTCACATAAGCACAGAAATCCATGTTGTCCATTTACTTATATCAGACATTTTAGCGACGTGGTTTGGAGGTGGATTAGTATTTAAAAACAAATGAAATCATAAGTCAATAGACATTTAAATTTCTTCAGCTCGGAGAAATAAACAATGAAAAAAAAAAAAAAAAAAAAGGTAAAATGCACATTTCCCACATTCAGGGAGCAGTGGCACAAATCAA
>NC_060160.1:17246814-17270359 GCF_021292245.1 Micropterus dolomieu
AATCATAAGTCAATAGACATTTAAATTTCTTCAGCTCGGAAAAAAAAAAAAAAAAAAAAAAAAAAAAAAAAAAAAAAAAAAGGTAAAATGCACATTTCCCACATTCAGGGAGCAGTGGCACAAATCAATCCCAGTAAAGTCTGTACACTGGGGCCAGGCCGAAGCACTCTCTGAAGCAGGGATGGGTATCTCCAAGGTGCATCATCTCATCAAAGCATGGGTTACTGGACAGAGGGCGTCGAGGTGTTGAATCAGTCATTAACTAAAGTGTCGGCCCAGTCTGGCTGAACGGTAGTCCACTCTGAGCTGGACGAAGGCGTGCAGGAGGTTTCGCTCCAGATTGGTGAGCTGCTCGCCTGAGCAGACCTGCTTTAGGTTGTCAGGGGCAACGACCAGGAGGTTACAGAGGGCGTGGAGTGTGTCGAAGAGCTGCAGAACCAGAGGGACCTGGAGGGACAGACAGACATGCAAGCTATTATACCTTGTAAACTACAGCACATACACAAAGTTAGTCCTTGGATAACTGGACACACAGGGCTGTTAGGACAAATGCTTCAAAAGATAAATCACAGATTTTATTGTATTGTGACTTACAGTAGGTCATATCTAATACATCTCTTTAGCCATAGTGCTTGAAAAACACACGATCTCCTCCTCCTGTCCTGTATTTACTTGTTTGCAGTGCTGATATGATTGGTCAAAAGTCAATCAACAGAGAAATTTAGCTTATCAACCATTTTATCAAATTTATCAAATAAAAATGTCATATAAAGGGTTCCAAAGTCTCCTATGTGACAATTTGCAGCTTTTCTGTGTAATATAACAGCGGTAGGTCACAAAATACGCAACACCTTAAGACATTTTATAGACTAAGCACTAAAATAGATTCGATCAATTAATCCATGATGAAAATAGTCCTTACTTGCAGCCCCTTTTGTTTGTACTGGATGCATAATATTACCAAAGGATTACACTATTAACCTGAACTGACATAACCAGTTTATGTAATAAACACAGGTAGAGTCTTTGTTGGAAGAGCCATGTTTTGCCCTGTGACCAGAGTATCCTGGACCTATGCCCCCCTACTCACCCTGAAGTCCTTGGCGCACCGTCGGTATTCAGCCACGTCGCAGATGGCCAGCATGCCTCCCATTGAGCTATAGCTGTACTGCTGTAGGTGCTCATGGATGAGCCGATGGAAACGAACGCCCAACTCAGTCAGCACTGTGTCCACATTTTTCCCATCCATGGACTTCCGCACGTGCTCCACCTGCCGACTGACGTAGGCACATACTTTGGAGCAGGCCTGCCGGGCGGGGAGACGCAAGGGGGAACATGAAAAAAATTTAAAGGTCAAGAGAAAGAGATTTCCATTTTCTGATTTTTTTTGTTTTGTTTTGCGTGTGAGCTGAGGGCCTTTTTCTCTTACTGTGGTGTACTGGATCATGACGTTGTTCTCGTCCTCAGGCCTGAAATCAGTCTTCTTCTGCTCGGTTGCTAAGATGTGCTTCATTTGCCCCACCATGCAGTTTATTGTTCTGTGTGTAGCATTAAATACATTGAAAAGACCATTCATTTATGGGGTTTTGTCTGCACATATGAAACACATTGAATGTAAGAGCAGGTTGTGGCCACTTATAAACACACTGACCTGTCGATTCCTGTGTCCAGTTTCACTTCCATCTGTTCAATCACCTCTTTCTTCTTGTGCAGGCACTCGGCCAACTTTGGAGATGAGCTGGAGACGTAGATTGTAAAAAGGCTATATCAGAGGTCTCCCTTTTTTTAAAAAAAGTTATGTGCTAATGAGAGGCAGCAGCAATATAACAACCAAATATGGTGGTATATATATATATATATTATTTTAACCCAGAACTGACCTTATTAGAGGCATGAGCTGGTCATTAAACTGCTTGTCAAACAAGTGGAAGATAGAGTTTGCCTGTTGAACTACATCCAGGAAATACAGGTTGGCATTCTTGGCATCTGATGAGGGAATTGCTGTAGATCGAAGAGAGAGAGTAAGTCTAGACAATTAACCAAAAAAGGATAAATCAATATTATTCAGGGCAGAAAACCACTGTTGCCTGCTATATGGGTCTGTGGGTTCAAACCACAAAAATACAACAGCAATGTCGACCGTCAATAGGAGAAAGTAATCAAATTATGGAGACATCAGTGCATTTCTTTGGGAGATGAATACACGTTTAGTTCCACTGTAGCTGCCTGAAAATGATAAGCTACCTCCTGCATTCAGCCACATACAGAATGCAAAGAAAAGCCACAGAGGCACAGCCTGCTTTGCATCAAGGTAACTTGGAGATTCTCTTTTTTTGTTAACTTACATAAAATGTGATGGTTATATCACCGAATGGTATCTATACCAAGAAACGTCATCTGGTCTCTGACAAAGTAATAGGCTATGAACTGTAGTGGGTGCATGTAACTTCATCTACATTGTTGTAATTACGAAGTATCTATGGTTGAATGTTGTGCTTCAGGTGTCAGGTGGTGATGTCACATGTTTCAAATCACATGGTGCATCTTCACGTTCATGTTTTAAGACCAAATAAGTCACACAGGCTGACGAGGCTTTGGCATTTGAAAGGATCCTCTACATCAATTAAAAGAAAACATTTTGCTGTATATATTTACCCCTGACCTAGTACATTAATTCCCAGTTGTCCATCATGTGTTTATGTAAAATATGATAACTTGCAGTGGTCTCAATAAACTTACATGGAGAGGATTCCTGTTATCTACCAATTTGTCAGCTGTTTGATTGAAAATGTTTCCTTTACGAGTTGACAAGTACCTTAATGTACTGTTAGTTTTAGTCTCTATGACGCTGGACTGTCTCATCTAGGAAAGAGGCCTTTGGATCGGACACACCCTTGTGGCCTGCATCCCTCACAGAGTCCAGTCACTGATTTGGGACACAGCTACAGTGCGGCACCAGTTTTTACGCAGTGTGGCTGAGTGTGGATTTAACTCCTTAACAGTGGGTCAAATCAACACACAGAAAGTAAACTGAATTGCATCTACCTGAGAGGCCAATCTCTAGGGCGTAGTCGATGTGTTCCACACAGAGATGTTCAACCAGCAGCAAGAAGATGGAGAACGCGTTCTTGGGCAGGTCCGAAGGATCTGAAAGCTGTGTCACCCCAAACAGAACGAAAGGAAATACATTTAACAATTTTAGTCCAGCAGGATTTCCTCTTTATATCGGCTTTTCTAAAAACAGGCTGGAAATTATTTTTAGTGGCCTCACCCTGTGGCATCTCTCAAAGGCATGACGGGTCTCCTGCAGCAAGTTCACCACTAGCTCTGGGGACAGAAAGGTCTCCCCATGGGTGTCAATGATGGGGCCAAGGGAGAGGTTGGTGCGCTGTCTGATCCGCTCCTTCAGTTCTTGGATACTGTAGAAAGACAGAGATTTTGATTATTTTGTTATATCGTGTCCTTTTGTAAAATACATTCTAATCCTAACCCTTAAAAGTAAAGCAATAACTTAAAAATAAAAAGTAAGATGCTGCCAAATCTGACCTGCCAGTGCCAATTGGGCGTTTCTGGTGATTCTTGGAGTCATAGTAGCGCTGCAGAATCATGGCACCTCGAGTACGAATATATTCCCTCTCCATGTCAATGTAGCTTTCCAGGTATGAGGAGAAGATGCTCTTTATCAGCTTGGACAGGAACGTGTGCTTGTCTGAGCCCAGGTTGAACTCTGTCAGCTTGGTGGCCAATGCTGTGGTCCTGGAAAACATTTTTTTTTTTTAAAGTGCGTAAATATGTAAGCCCTTAAACACTTACTGTGTAGACAGGAAGTGACTTAAAAAAATGTGAACAAGTGAAATACCTGGTGTAAAGGTCATAGAGGTTCTTGAGGTACTGTTCTACATCCGAGTGTCGGGTCTCGTCAAGTTTTTCCTTAACGTGGGCCTGCAGACGCAAAGGTATCACATATAACCTGACAAATAAGACATGTCAAAATGAAACGAAACAAATTAAGTAGAGTAATAGAAATACCTGTAATTTGTTTTCAAAGATGTTCTGGATGAGTTTGGCCATAACAGTCTCTGGGCTGCTGAAGACCTCCCCCACCTGCTTGTTGACCCTCTGGCAGAGGACGGCAGTGTCCTCAAACACATCATTTCTCAGGTAGGCCCCCTAGGGAGATAAATAAAGAGTTAACACGAAGTCTTTGGATATTACTGTCAACAAAAAAGTGGAATAGTATGTCTAAGAGGAACACCCACTTCCTGACACTGCTTGATGTAGACGTCCACACAGTGTGCATAGCCCTTGAACAAAATAAGAAAGAAACAGGAGTTACTTTTCTGCAAAATTACATCACTGACGTGCAGATTCAAGCAATATTTGAAAACATGCATATTAGAACAGCATACAATGTATCAAGCAAGAGTAATGATAAGATTAAATGTGGCCTGGAAATCAAATGTACACAAATAAGATTTTATTTCACCTTGAAATGTAATAGAACCGCTGCCACCTCCCGCATACGTCCAATCTCACCCCTGCGCTGGGCAGCAGTGAACTCCTGGATTAACTGCCGCTCCAGGTCATGGTACTTACCTGGGTAAAAACGCAAACAAACAAAGACACATAAAATAATGCTATCATTTGAAGCTAACTTCTGATGTATTTGGAATGGGGACTGTTAAGCAGAGACAGTATAGTAGATGATGAGTTTTTCGCAAACTTACTTGCAATTTTTGCCTTGACATCTGCAAATCTGTCAGAGGAAAAGATAATTAATCTTCAAGGAGACCATTACAAATTATATCCCACTATATATATTAAAAAAAGTAAATGTGTGTTTAACTTCTAGAAACATATTTTGATACTGAAATAAAATGCTTTAATACTTCATGCGTTGGGCTTACACTGTGAGGAAAAGTCTACATCACTAATGCTCCCCCTTCCCCTTGTTTGACAATGCTCTTGTCTAAAGCTGCCTCCAGGATGCCTGACTCACCTGTCGAATGGCAGCTCCTGGGCAATGAGATGCAGCTTCTGAATTATATCAGCAGCCTCCTTAATCTGAAGGAAAGAGAGAGAGAGAGAGAGAGAAAGAGTAAGTGTGTGTGTGTGTGAGAGACAGAGGCAGGTGAGGCAAAAAAAGAGAGCGAGCATGACAGGACCATGAGAGGTGGACATCCAGACAGAGAGCTGGCGGGCCGCCGGCAGTGTCTCCACTTGGGGGATCATCATTTTAGAGCAGCCCTCCTCCACCTCCCCATGTTGAACAAGGAGCTGATAACAGACAGGCTGCGCTCACCTGGGCATCGGCAGCAGCAACAGCAGCAGTCCTGACTTAGCAGCACATCCAACTCTTTATTGGCATGCCTTTTCTGAATGGGCTGTAATCCCACAGGAGTCTAAATCGCCTTCAATAATCTGTCCGGCCAGGGATATCTGTCTAAAAAAAGGGGGCCCTGTCGAGTACCCCCCTCCCCCCGCCCCCCTGACATACACACTGGCTAAAAAAGCCCCAGACCTACGAAAGGCCCGCCGTCCGCAACTCCTCTGTTCCCGCAGATGCCTGCCTCAGCTAACATCATTACTCTGCTCCCGAGAGGAGGATCCAGCCTTTCTGCTCGGCGAAGGTTTTCTAAGTATCTGTCCCCCAGCTAAGATTAGCTAAATCCCATGTAAGTAATGTAGCCGTCTCCCTGCAGTCAGGGTTTAGCAGCACTTGTCTCCACGCTGGCGGCCCAGCCCTCCCTTTCAGAAGGATTAGCAAAGCCATCCCCCATCAGCTATTCACTTGCAGCTTTCCTCTTTCCCCTTCGTCTGGAGGTATGCTCAGGAATAGGAATCTGGCCAGATATTTCTGCATGCCTCTCCGGAAAAATAGCTCCATCTCCAGTTCTCGTCTCTGGGATTGACCCCCAAACTCACTGCTCCGCATCCACTAACGATGTTGCTACTAACAGGAATTAATCTAAAGCATCCCAATCTCTCTACTGTCACTTACAAAACTGCAAAATCAAACTTTCAGGGGTCACTCATCTAACGTCAACATGGCGTCTGTGTAGGCAGGAACTTAGTAAAAGTGTGCATCTCATCTCATCCACCGCGTGGATAGCACGCATGTTATCACCGCCCTTACATGTACCATAATGCCACAAGCTCTTTGCTGCTGTAATGCGACACAAAGCTGAGGACCAACCAAATACTTGTTCCCAGACAACCTTCTGTAAATGCAATTAGGGTTGACATGAGCATGTTGACATCCATGCTAGTCAATCAGCCAGCTATTGTCAGAGAGGAAATGACAGTTCATTAATCCAAATTAGACGAGGGATCCGACTAAAGGGATAAACTTGACAAATTAATATGGACGGTTTACCTTATAAGCCTGTTCATTCTCACCTCCAGCAGTATCACAGCAGGGGTCCTCGTCAGTGGTCACACACACACACATACCTCCACTGAAGTGAATGGGAGGAACACATGCAGCATACTCACCTTCTCTGGGTTGTTGAAGACATCACTGCGTAGGTCTCCATCCAAGAACTCATTGAAGTAAGTCATTAGACGCTGAGCTTCCACGGCCCTCTGCCGAGGCGTGTTCACCCCCTCCAGTTGGTCGCCAAGGTGACAAACCTTGGTTGCCACATAGCTGATGTGCTCATCGAGCTCCTGGAAATGCTGAAAGGCCACCTGAATTGACAAAAACAGAGGGGAATTGAAAGATTCTGTAATGTGAAAAAATTAATGCTCAAAGACATTCAGATGGGTGTCATTCTTTACTTGGCCATACAACAGACCTGGTTGCTTCTCTGCAAGTCTTGTACTTTGTGGGCAAATTCCTTGGCCTCACGATGACACTGGTGCTCAAGCTTCTCCACCCGCCGCTGGATCTTCTCATCCAATTGCTTCAGCTCTTCTATGTGGTTCTCAAATTCTTCCAACAGCCTATCACAGAGGAAAGAGAGAATGTAGATCCAGAACTCACAGTGGTTTAATCAGCATACAGTAGATACTCAACTAACAACAGGTAAAACACACACTAAAAAGCACTTTAACTCTGGAGGAGTAATTGTGGACCACAAGGTTAAATCTGTCCCACTGACCTCACAGTTATAGTTATAGTTAGTTACAGAATAGTGCCAGATGCTTAATTCCTGGGTCCCCAGACTTAAGGAGCTCTGAAAACTAGCAACTTCGTCAGCTGCATTTTAAGTGCCATCAGGACTGTAGAGCAAATGTTCTAAGTCAGCACCACATTTCACAGAGTAGGAAACATCCCAAAATGATGAGTGTATAATCTCTTGACTAATTCCCTCAGCACTGGCTACAGCTTAAAGACATCTCCCATCCCTTCCCAATAGACACTCATTCCCTGGCTGGTGACTCACAGTATGGTGGCCTCCACAGATATGTTGTCTCTGACTTCTCGCTAAGAGCTTCCAAGGAGGTGGTGGCAACAGTTTTGTGGAGGAAGTAGATAAGGCAGGATGGATCCACAGTACAGTTAAACTGTTATGGCATTTTTGCTTACGAGAAAGAACTTGGTCCCCGAGTGTAAACATAACAACAAGCAGTGAAAATGCCATGGACAAAAATCTTAAGTATAGATGTGTCCCGTTTTTCTCTGAACCAACCATCAAAAAAGCACTACATTAGCATACAAGACACCAAGATGAGGTTTAGTAAGTGCAGGAGGACTAACTCTGTTTCACTCTGAGTACTTAAAGTTGATACTGACAGCTGTAAATAAAGAAATCCTAATTTATATTAAAATACTTTCAACTTAAAAACCAACTGTTTGCTCTTAACCCCTTAGAAATGAGAACAAGCATAATATAATGTGAATGGAGATTAAAACAGAGAAAATAGAGGTATTGTCTGGTGTATTGCCAGACAGATTATTTAAGACTTGACCTGACAGAGGAAAAATATCTTAAAGTGAAAATATGAAAGGATGAGGCATAAATTACATCACAGAATTGGCCAGGAAGACAGTATTAAGTCATACCAAGAGAGTGCATCTATGATCATATAGAGATGATCAGCTGTGGTACATGTCAGCAGAGTGGAGTTTCTTTATTTCTGAAGCTGTATTATTTGTAATAGTGGAAACATACTCCCAATAGGGCTACACTGGTGCGTTGTTTTTAAATGAATGAGACAGCAACTAGATATATTTAGGAACCCGGTGACACATTGGCAACGATATTGTCCCCAAAATCAAAGTTAAAACCTGGAGTGTGATATTCTACTGAGTTACTGCCTCATGTTCAGAAAGGAAAGAAGATGTGTACAGTAAATGTGAAATGACAAGAGCCTACTGCACCGTTTGGGGTCAAATGCCTCAGCTCCTCCTTTGGAGCCTCCTCCGGGTGTCCTCCATGCCAACCTTTCAATGTACTCATCTGCATCAAAGGGCTCCTGAAGGGGAGGGGAAATCGTGAGTGTACTAATGATTAACTCACAAAAACACCAGCTACAAACGCAACAAGAGCAGACTTACGCATAACGTTACGTTTTACGGCACACTAAAGTCAATGCCATGTCAGTTTCCCCGAATAACACACCTAAAATGTATTTTTACACCTTTTATGTCTAGCTTACAAACAAACAAACATCTTCCCAGCTGTGTGAATCATTACTTGTTCTCTAGTATTACACGCTCAGGGTGAATGAGGACATTACCGTTAATGGTAGTTAGCTCCCTAGCTAGCCTGACAGCTAACACAGCTATTCGCTGCAGAAGTCATTTTACCTCGAACAGCTGAGCAGTTGTCGCCATGTTCAACATTCAGCTGGCGGCGGAGTGAAACGAACTTTAGAGGAAGGGGTTCAGACTCGGTAATACCGCCGACTTCCACATGGATTTCGTGCAGTTTTGCCCTTTGTTGACAGCTAGCTGGTTAGCAATCCAGCTTCCTGTATGGGTGGAGAAGGGTGGGGACAGCTGCTCGCAAGTGCGCAAGCGCATGTGTCGGCTGATTGGTGGTTGTTGTCACATGAAACAACAGCAGGAAGTGAGTCGCTGCGGTGGTCAAATACATACAGCGAGGAACATTTGAGTTCAACAACTGCACGATATAATGCAAACATCTACATTGAAGTCAGAGAATTGTCTGTAAATTGAGGGTTTCAGAGCAGCCGGGCAAATGAGTGTGCGTGCTTTGTGGATTATTTCTCACGAGAAGGGAGAACATGTGTCAACTTTTTCAAGGTATGTGTCTGAGTTGTGATTTCTCTTATATTCCACTTCCTGTTTACAATATTGTAATATTGTAAATTATCTGCTGTCACACTGCATGCAGCCTACAGTGTTTTTTAATGTCTTGTGTCTTACCCACACAGGAGGTATGCTACTGTGGAGCACCGTGCAAGGAGCCTGGCAGGTTCCTCTTATGTAGCAGTCCCAGAAGACAACACTGTGCTGCAGCTACTGCTCACAGAGCTGGGACTTTCAGACTCAGATAAGTCTTATGTAGCTCTCAGAGATGACTGCCTTCATCGTCAGCGATCACCAGCCCTGGAGCTGCGTGTGGACAGTCATGGAAAGGGAACACTTTGGCCAGTGTTGGCCATCTCGCAAGGGCCTCTTATCCTGGCTTGCCTGCCTTTAGTGGATGCCCCAGCTGAACCTCGGCCACCCCTTGCCAGCCTGCTTTCTGTCTCCCAAGGCCTCACACTCCTGGCAGGTCTGCAGACTTTTCTCATCGGTGCTGGGAGTAAGCCTGATAGCGAAGGGCTGGCCTCTCGCATGGCGATGCTGCCCTCTGTACTCCTGCAGGTTTGTCCACTTGGCACGCCCCTGGATGTGCCACTCCTGGGGACACCTGCTACACCCACTGTGCCCAATCCTGCTGGCAACCAGAAGCAGCCAGCCTGGAAGATGGGTCTCCACCGCGGTCGAGCTGTGGTGAACGTAGCGCTGACAGAAACAGTACGCTCCATGCAGTATGGTAACCAGAGCAGACAGGATCTGTGGGATGTTTTTGGCACTGTGACATGCAAAGTAAGTGCACGGTGTAAAGGAAAGCAAGTGAATTTATAACTTGTTTTTGCCTGTTTTATGTTCTTTTCCTTCATTCTATTTATTTCCTTCTGTCATTAGTGTGAAGTGGAAGGGGTGCTCCCAAATGTGACGGTGACCCTCACACTGCCACCAAATGGTTCTCCACTACAGGACATCTTGGTCCATCCTTGTGTCACCTCACTGGATTCTAGTATCCTGACTGCCAGTAGCGTGGATAGCTGGGATGGCTCCGCTTTCTCTGGGCCATATAAGTTCCCCTTCTCTCCTCCTCTGGAACTTTTCAGACTATGCAGCTATACATCTCAGGTATAAAATATATATACATACTAACATACACTTTATGTTGTTATTTGTCTCAAGTGATACCTATAATTCTTCATTAGGTCCCTGTTCCCCCTATCCTTGGTTCATATCAACTGAAGGAGCATGAGAACCAGCTGTGTGTCTCAGTAACCCTCAAACTTCACGAGAGTGTGAAGAACAGCTTTGAGTACTGTGAAGCACATTTTCCTTTCTTCAACAGGTAAGCAACACAAGAGGAAGTAATCTTTTAGATCTGAGTACCCGCCTGCATTTTTTTCCTGTAGAGGAAAGAGGTTTAATGTCTCACAGTTCATGCCATCTTTGAGGGTAAAATGTCATCCAGAAAATTTCCTTATGACAAACTAAATACATGAAGTCACTTAAGATGCCATTCTGTTTTAGAGCCTTAAAAAAGGAATTTATAGATATAGCAATTGGATAATCAACAAATCAGATTTTCAAGTAGGTTAAAATAATCTTACTACTGAAGCACACATTTCCTAGCTATGCTGGCAAACTGATGAAATGAATTCCAGCTGGCAATCAAATAAAAGCATCAGTGACTTTTTTTTAAAAAACTGTTGAAATTGTAAATGCTAATTGTTTAAACACCAGTTATTACACACTATTTTACACTAGTGATGTATTATTAATTCTGTCTATTGCTGAAAATACTTCTATTCCATAATTTATAACAATTTTATCGTCTCTCAAACTGGCCTTTGTTATGTGGAACAGAACCTTACTGTATCTTATTTAAACTGCACAATGTTCTTTGCACTAATCTCATCACATTGCACATTAGCTGAATAATTTAGTACTCCAACAGCCAAGTAAACCTAGTAACCTAATCCACATCTCAACTCCGTCATGTGAAACCATGTGATAAAATATTCCTGTCAGTATATCCCAGAGATATTGTAAACATCTATTTTATTAGTAGACCATTCTGCTATCCAGTTCTTACAGTACGTTGACCCTGTGAGTGTTCTCATAGAGCGGAGAGAATAGGTCATTTTAAAAAAGGATTCAGTCTGGATAAACAGCTTTGCTTTGTCATATCTGTTTTCATTAGTTGCCTGTGTGTTGATATCTCTCTTTAAAGTCAGTATGTTTGCACTAACATGTGCACGGGCTCTGCATCTTGTGCAGGGATCAGATGGGAGTTGTGGATGTGAAGGTGAGCTCTGGACAACTGGATGTCTCAAAGGAGAAGAACCTGCTGGTCTGGGGCCTGGGTAAGCGCTGTGCTCCTGAGCATCAATGTCAAATCACTTCTACTGCAGCTGTGTATTTAAAAAAGAAACTAATGAGAAGTTTTCCCCTCGCTGATAATTAGGACAAAAGTTCCCTAAATCTCGCGAGGTCACAATGGAAGGCAAGATCAGCTTTTCTGGACCGACACCAGGACCCACAGACCCCCTCTGCACAGAACTTACAGCCTATATCAAAGTAAGTTTATATGTGTGTGATGATAATCAGAAGCCTGTTACAGTCAAAGTGTTGTTCATTTACAGCTACTGCATGTTGCAGCATTTTTTCAACAAATCATTTCTAATAGTATAAGGATGTATTGATATATAATCACTAGGTTGTAAAGTAATGAACTCTTCTATTGTTATCTTCACAGTTGTATTTCAAAGTGCCTGACATGACGCTGTCTGGGTGCTGTGTGGACCCGCATTCAGTGCAGGTTTATTCCTCTGCCAAACCACGAATTGTAACATGTAAGCTTACAATAGTTTGTGTATCAAAACTTTTGCTGCCTAGGGCTACACATTTTCTGAAACTAAAAAAATGGTCTGTCTTATTTTCAGCCCGAGAACTTCTATCCAAAGAGTACTTCATATGGAATTCAACAGGAACTGCTCCAGTTTCCTCTGGGCAGATGATGCTGTAGCATGGTTACATTGAGAGCTGCTCGGTGGAAAGGAGCACAGTTCATATATAATGTGAACATGATAGGACTGAAGACCCTGTTAGAAGCATATACAGTGATCAGGACTGGCTGATGATAGAAAATGAGCTGACAAATGATAGAAAATGTAAAAAGACATTTTGCTTTCACTCATAGTTCACAATGTGCAAACTCTGACTGGCAGAAGTATTGATTTTGTTGATGGATAGATACTTAAAACAAAGGACCCGCCCCTGTAGTCCAGCTTCTTTTATATTCCAACCTTCAACCCTCCCTCAGAATTATCCCATTGCAGACACAAGGGCCACCCCTTGCTCTGACAGTCCCACTTCAGTGACTCTCCATCAGCCGGATAATTAGCAGCTGGGTCCTTGTCATCAGCTGTTGGGGCCTGGAGGAGAGGGGCGGCCGGGCAGTGAAAGGCCAGGCTCCTCGGGCCAGTGTCTTGGCTACAAAAGGCTCCTCTTTTAGAGCTGGCAGGAGTCCTTGCCCCCTCCACCTATCACTCCCCCACCCCTTTTGACTCCATCCCCGCCCTGTCAACTACTGGCTAGTTCAAACACACAACCTCTCCAACCAGTCTGACCCTGTGGCCCTCTGAGACTTTAAAGCACCCTGTCCCATTCAATAAGCAGGACCTGCCTAGTTGGAGACAAAGTCATGGATGGAAATGGTAGGGCTGCGTAGGTGATTTAACTCAATTAATGTAGTTCTTTAAGTATGATGATTTAAATTTTTATTGTTCTAACACACGTGTCAAGGTACACCCACTTTTACAATCAGTACTTAATTATAAAGAAATTATTTAAAAAGGGGCATTTAGTTCCAGACATTTTTCACTGTTTACTATTAACCTGAACTACGGTGAGTTTCTGAACTGTTACATTTCTACCATGAAAGCTCCACCTCAGTGTGTTAAGCTGAAAAAATAACTAGCCGATGAAGGGTTAAATCAGAGGAGATTGTGCCCCATATATCCGCAGCAGCCAGACTCCTCTGAGTGCCCTCATTGTCTGCTGTTGGCCTCTTGTGCCCCTTGCTGGTCCAAATGCTGCATTCTCACGTGGATTTCCACTCAGAAGGCTGACCATGACCAATCCTCTGTCAATTGGAACCAATTGCTCACACGGCATCCTTCACCTTCTTTTTATGTAGCAGTGTGGAGTGGCAGACACCGAGACCTCTCGGCTCTCCCCTTCCATGATGATTTGGCTTTAAGGCCCAGTGTGTGTGGCTAGCGAACTGGAAAAGGAGAAGTTTTTTTTGAAGAGTTGGGCCACTCTGAATCTCCTCAGTATCCCAATATGTGGTCAGTCTGGCTCCTCAAGTCTGAAGTCAGTGGCCTCTCACTGGCAGACTTTGCTTTGTTGATTGAATGGCTTGCTAAGTAGACAGACTCATTTTAATGTTTTGCCTCACTCCAGTGCCTTCAGCACACACCTTTGGGCCTTTTGATTGTACAGTGTTTTTTAGAATCATTAATTAACTAATTATTTATTTCATCATTGTTTGCTTTTCTATACACACATACAGGAAAGGGATTTCACTTAATTTTTTTTTTTTTACAATAATCATCAAAATAAAACTCACACAGGCAATTTGTGACAGTAAAGCAGCAGTGTTGATTTCATAAACCAGGTTAATATATATTACAAGGTTGCAAAGTCTTGAATGCTTAGATTATCTTTCAAACCAAAAGGTTTTGATAACCAAAACATTTACTCCACTTTTACAAACACTGCAACTGTTAACCACTCAACTGTGGGAGTTTACCTCACTGTGTCCCTCAGCCCAATAATGACACCCAGTGGTGGAGTACACTAAAGTTCATGTGAGAATGTTTGGCTTTCTTTGATACAGTTTAATGCTCATTTCTTCTATTGAAATACTTCTACTCAACCACTGCCAGGTAATCTTTACTGATTTAATTCCTGTGCAGCCGCCTGCTGTGCGTCGTGATCTCAGCACTGTTCATCTAACGCGCCATGTCTGAGGACCAGGTTTTTGTTGGCCACTGTGGCCTCAGGTGTTTGGTAGGAGTCCAGTTACTCTTAGCCTCTCTAAACCCACTAAGAGCTGGCCTCAGGGAGACCACTTGAATAATTATGGTGCAGTTAGCTGTTTCCTGTTTTCAGTGTAATTATTCTTCAAGAGCACAGATTTTCAAACAAGGGGATATCTTTGTATACTAAAAGATTCCTTTGTACTAACCTCTACACCAAATTCCCAGTAATAGACAAGCTTCAAAGCTGGCTGATTTGAATCCCAAATCTTTGAATTAAATATAAAATGAATTTTTGGACATTTGGTGTCAAAATTGTGGAAAAGGCTAAACAAGCTTCAGACTCACTGCCTCAACAGCACCACTTTCACCCATAGAGGGCACCATAAACTCAGCCATCAAAGCAATATTCCTGGAGCATCAAGAGTTTTGTTTATATTGCATATTGTTGGTTGACTGCATGTCCATTTTATAATCCCATATTCCTCTTGCACATCATATCCTCGCTGTCTGACAGCTTCTGGCTGACTCAGGCCACATCCAACCATCCTTCTATGTTTTACACTTCTATTCCTGCTATTTCCCAATCAGTTTAACAAGATAGGTTGTGTTCTAAAGACAGTTCCCTATGTCCAGTTTGTTGAGTTCTTTCCTCTCTGTTTCTGGCTTCTTGAGCTCAATCTTTCTGGATCCTGTCCTCTCCTGTGTCCAGGAGCTGTTTCTTTGGCTGCTTATGTTGTCTCTCTTCACTGAGGTGAGGCAGAGACATGGTGTCCAGAAGGCAGCTGGGGTCCAGACTTTCTCCTGTAGTCTCATCCCAGAAGATGTCCCTCTCTGTGGGCCTTCTCACAAGTTTCAGTCTCTGGATCCCTTCTCTATTTGGACCTACAGGGACAAATTAAATGACCAAATGATGTTGGGGTCGATCAGTAGACCACATTCAGATATATTTTGCTTGTTTAAAATAATAATTTGGAGTCTTACCATTAACTGTGTAGACAACCTTATGTCTTCTCTGCTCTCTGGCATGTCGGAGGTGAGCTCGCCGATGGCGAAGAGCCTGTTGAGTGAGAGCTGTCTGGGCCTCCAGGAACCCTCCCTTGAAAGGCCACAGAGTCATAACCAACCAGTGGTGGAAAGTAATAAAGTACATTTAATCACTTACTGAGGTACTTTATGCTTATACTTCACTATATTTCAGAGGGGAATACTGTACGTTTTATGACTACATTTATTTGACAGATGTAGTTACACGTTCTTTAAAAAACAACATAAAAAAATACAATGCATTGTTTCAGATTAAACCACTTGTACCCAACCTTTTTGGCTTGTGTCCCCTTAGAAAAAGTCCAAAAAATGTAAATATATTTATGTAACAAGATTTTGTTTTCTTCTTTCCTATGGCACATTAATCATCACGACCCTCTATGTTGAGAACCACTGGCTACTGTAGGCCTATACAAAATCTGCAGGGAGTCTTTACTTTATGTGATTTATAGTAAACATAGATGTGATTTATAGTTAACATAGTTCCTATGGACAGACGTGGATTTAAAGCAATCCATTGTATAGAAAGAATCATGTGACTGTCAAGACATATATATATATATATATATATATACATTTCTTTGTGTCAATGAGTGTGATTCTAATAGTGGGAGCTTTTCTGTTTCTTGTACCCTGAAAATAGATCCCATTGAGGGCCAGTCACGGCTGTAGACCACCCTACTTTCCACTCCACAGACACTTTAATCAGATCCGCTGGGACAGCGGGGGCCCACACTCACAACTCACAGCTGCCCCTCTCTTTTTTTTCCACCATATCCCCCCCATACCTCATAAGTAGTGCTGCATACTTTAATTCCCCCTCAGTATAAAAATGTAAGATCTGAATTATTGATGTTATAGATGCACTTCAGCTCTTCTGTACTTTGTCAATATGCTTTACCTGAATCATTCTGCTGGTGCCGGAGTGTCCTGTCTGGCCGGTTGTAGAAAACCGGTGGACACCCCCATCTCTGCAGTCCCTGCCCTACAACAAACATCAAATTCCTCATTGGGCTTTGAGATGGCATTAAGTAGTGACGTTGGGATGGTCAGCAGCGATATATTATTTGTTCTATTA
The DNA here is from genome assembly GCF_021292245.1 of Micropterus dolomieu. NCBI lineage: Eukaryota > Metazoa > Chordata > Actinopteri > Centrarchiformes > Centrarchidae > Micropterus > Micropterus dolomieu. The sequence goes on from NC_060160.1 coordinate 17,263,190, forward strand.
CCATGGCAATTTGATTGGCAGTGCTTGTGTGGCCAATTTGAAGGGCCAGTGGTTGCAGTGCCTGAGGAGAGATAATGATGGGATGTCTGGGTAGGAATCACAACCAGTCAGAAACAATAATGCTAAATTAAGTCTGCTGGAGTCCCAGCTCAGGATTATATAGATTTTTAGAGTTCTCGTATGACTCACACAACAAGAATAGCCTGTTATAGTTTGTAAAACTATAAAAGGCAGCTGATTTTGCTGTGCTAACCTGGGCTCTTCGGGGTGGATGGGAGTGAATGATGCTTGAATTGTTGCTGTGCTTTGGTAGGATGTTTCCTGCAAAACTTGGTTCTTACAGCACACACACACACACACACACACACACACACACACACACACACACACACACAGTTATCTTGTATCAAAATCAGACTCACAACACAGAGTAGTCTGTAAAAAAATCAAAGCCTGAGTGGGAATGAACAATAGAGACAGGAGACTTACTAACCTGAGAGTGTGGAGAGAGTTATTTCCTGTTTCAGTGGAGGTAAGGTTGTCTTCCTCTGAGATCCTGACTGCTTCTCCACAGCGACCTGCAGAGCAGGGAGTGTCCACTGTGGTTTAGGTTTTGCCCCCTCTTGTTGCAGGCTATTACATGGAGCCACTGTACGCAGCCTGCGTCTGGAGCCTGTGGATCCCATTGTCCTTCTCCTTGTCCTAAGGCTGACAAACTGAAATACTAAATTCTGATCTAGTACAAGTGAGATATGAAAAGTTTCACAGTTGGTGTATCTTTCGTCAAGTTTAGTTTTAGTTACAATTATTAATTTCAATTTATTGCCTTCTTGTCAGTCAATCAGGACTTTCCCCAGGTGTTTGGCCTCTTCTATAAAAAACTGTAAGTTACAGAATAACTGAAAGTGTTCAGCGGCTTCCAAACAAACCTGGTGGTCTTCTCATCTCCCCTGCTGACGAACTTAATGCTAGTCCTGACACATCTCTGTCTGATGCCAAAGTACAAAAGCAACAAACACTTTTGGTAGCGGTTAAAATAGTAGGTGTGTAAATCAACCCTGCTTTCATACTTGTCTTTCTCATTATAATGAGCTAGGTTTCTATGGCAACTGTCCCTACAGGTTACTCTGTAACTCATAAGTTAATGCTTGAAAGAACATGTTATTTCGCTGCACCCCTTCCATATTGGAAAGCCCAGAGGGGTGAGGAAAGAGACAGGTTCTTTAAGAAATTGTTAACTGACTGAAAAATGTGACTTCATGAGTGCTCAGAACCACAGGGGGTATAAACACTTTTAAAAAGTTGGGTCATAGTAGGCTATCAGCCCTCTTGTAGCTTACATCATATCCCTGCTGGTTAGCTTCAAATTGTGAAAAATGTGTATGTGTGTTTGGTATCTATTATGTGGTCATTACTTTCAAGACTGTTTCCCTTATTATATATTACATTATTTTAGTTATCAGGCATGCTAGTGGCCTGGATCTTGGGGCGGTTCACATATGCTACTTTGATCCAAACTGAAATATATTTAAAAAATCCTTGGTTTGATTGTGGTGAACTGAAATTCAGATATCCAAGGTCCCCATGGGATGAATCCTATGACTTTGGTAATCCCCTGTCTTTTCCTCCATGCCACTATGAGGTTGAAATTTTAGATTTTTGATTGAAATAGCTCAACAATTATTGGTAACATTTGGTACAGATAGCCTATCCATAGAGGAGGAGGATCATTTGTACAAACTTTTATGCCTTTTACTTTAATCTAGGCCTACTACAATCAGGTCAAAATGTTCTGTTTGTCAAATACTAGGGTTTGTGACCAAATAGGCCTATCTTCCCTGCTGTGCCTATGGACTCGCTGAGTCGCATGGCTGTAAACTGTTGTCAGACTAAGCAGATTGGACTCTGGAAATTGTGATGGGCATTTTTCACTATTTCCTGACATCTTAGCATGCTAAAGTTAGATGGTAGCCTATAATGTGTATTGTACCTGCTAAACATCAACATGCTAGCACTATGAGCTTGTTAGCATACTGACATTAACATGTAGCTGAAGTACAGCCTTACAAAGCAGCTTACATGGCTGCTGACTTGTCTTATTATTTAAATTATTTAGCTTCTTTTTTTCAATTATGCATCTGCAGCTTGGAAACACCATGGCCTCTTTGGAGTATTATTAGTTAGTTAGCTCATGTTACTTGTAAAAGGGCTGATTGCTCGTCCCTTTTAGCAAATGATGCTGATTGGCTTTCAACCTGTAATATGATCAGACTTTAAGCAGTATTTTGTCATTCTTGCAATTTTCACCTTTTTCATATTTTGCATGTATTATGTGTTATTGTGGCTAAAGATGTACATCACATAAGGTCCCTCTCTACGTCTCTTATCAGCATCCAGCTGTGCAGCAGCAGTGTAACTACTTTATCACAGAATTAAGGTTTGAACATTACACGTTCCTCTGCTTCTTCTAGCTAATTTATTTTAATATGTTAAAATGCCACTGCAGTTGTTTAGCTGAAACTGTCACCTCAGCAAATGCTTCATTAGAGTTCTCAGCTCACTGAATGCACTCCCACAACCATAATGGCACTGTGGTGTTAGACTCTTGGGAGGGTGTGTGCCTATCACCGTGTTCTGCTCTACAGGCAAAACATGTCCCATGGGCTTTTTCCATTGCCAGTAAGATAGATTGCCTATGCATTATTACCACAGATTGTATGTGTCTATGAAAGAGGATAAATTATAGTAGAAACTACCATTCCTCATCTTGTTCAGTTTTCAGCGTGTGTGTGTGTGTATGTATGTGTGTTAGTGTATAAGTGCAGCCCAGAAAAGCATTACATAATATAGCGAGGAAAATTCTGCAAAGCTGCTAAATCAATGCAATCCACTTTACTGATTACTAATGCTGTAGAAATTCTTATACTTGGTTCTGCTGAAAATCAGCCATGATACTAGTATATGGTTGATACAAAACTTTGGATCTTACATGTTATTGTTAACATTATAGCGCTGTTTCCACATTTTCTGTTTGACATTACTTGACCATTGACCATACTGTCATTTGTTAATGTTGATGTGGGAGAGTGTATTCAATCGGAATAAAACACAAGCAGGGCCATAGACAGCATTAATAATAATATAATATAATTTATTAACTGTTTGTCCCCACTGCTGCGTGCTTTACTTTATATTCATTTATTTACCTAAAATAGTCACATTATAATATATTTAATCAAATTAATAAAATACTAGTCTAGCCTATAAAATACAGACCAAGCGTTAAGCTTAGTATTTATTTGAAATGATTGGTTATGTTCTATATTCACTTAATATTGTCATTTGTTTCAGTTCCATATTGTCATTATACTACAGGTACCTCTGTCTACTCTGTTGTGTGTCTGTCTGTCCTCCTGGAGGGAGAATGTTGCTCTCCATGAGGTCTCCTTTCAGTTTTTCCCCTTTTTTCCCCTGAAGCATAGAATATGTATTTTAAATTGTAAATTCCCAAGGACATGACCTCAGTGTCCTAATTTGTTGCTGAGCTAAAGAACAGTATTTTGATGACAGGAAGCCAAAATGTTTGTTTAATATGAAGGACCTGTGACACTTTGTCAGCAATGTATGCATCCTTGTCTATGCTGATTTGGGCAACAAAAATATGTTATAAAATATGGTTGAATAACACAAGATTTAGCCACATACAATACATGTGATCCTGAGATTAAGGGTGGGTTTTAAGTTTTTATTATGAAACCAAAAAAGCCTGTACAGTACGCATAGTATACTTGCCAATCTTGTATGTAATACTATTCAATAAGACATAAAATAATATTCTTAATACTCTTAGCTCTGCAGCTCTAAATAAATATCATAAATACACATAAGATTGAGCCAAACTGGCCCTGCAAATATTTATATTCACAGAATACAGTCTACAGAGTAGGTCAGGGGAGGTCAGTCAGCTCTTGGTTTGGGTGCGTGCGAGGAACGGGACTGAGCGTGGCAAGTACTTCAAGAAAGTAAATAACACTTTCCACCCTTTCAATTAGCAAGATCCATAAATGTTCTCGTTTTCACCTCCTGCAGTGAAGTGGCGGAGGCAGAAATGCATCTCCAGAGTGAAGGTTCAAGACATTACTTCCTGCCTTCCTGGTAGAGAGTCCATGTGGACACCGAACATCCCACCTACACCTCCTGAGTGGGCAATGGAGACAGGGCTTCAAGACTGGTTAACAGAGGCTACTAGCAGAGCTCAACCATCTCATGCCAAGGGAATGGAGACAGCGCCGTTTGCTCGACTGCGGCTCCGAGTGTGGACACTGGACTCTGTGAGGTCCTCGCCGTGTTCCTCGGACTTCTTGTCTGCGATGGTGGCCAGGAAACGCAGCGTGACTGAGTCCCACTCCTCTGGCAGCAGCAGGAGCAAGAAGCCCAGGCAGATGATGCAGGTGGCTGCCAGGCGCACCACACTGAAGATCACCTCATGTTTCAAAACATCCACGGCTACAGCAGGTGAAAGAAAGACAGGAACAAAAGAGGGAGCCAAAGAGCAGGGCAGGGAAGGAGGGGTGGGGGAGAAACAAAAACAAACTGAGATTAATTACATAAAGTAAGATAAACCACAGGACACTGCGGCTGTAGGGGATGAATGTAGCAAATGCGGCTTATAATCAGCACAAGCAATCCACTTTATCCCTTATGTCTTTGCGGTCTGGAGTCCAGGGACAAGTTGCCGTAACCCACTGACCTTCATACAGTCCATTGTGGTTGAAGAAAATAACTCGTCTGCAGGCATTTAGTGTCGCCTTGGCAACCTGATCCTCCCTCAGCGAGAGAATAGTTGCAGGGTCTGTTTAGGCACATTGATGATTGGGTTTCCAGGACAAGAGAGGCAGACTTGCTGTGTAGTCTGTTTGCTACAGTGGCCCTAAGTGCTGACCTCTCAAGACAAAACCACAGTATGTATGGCCATGCACTCTCATTTTCACAACCTTACTAATTTCCGCCACAACAATCAAGACATAATTACCAATAAAGGGAGGTAAGACTTGAACTGCATAAAGAAAGCCTACCTGCATTGCCCGGCACACTGAGCAACGTCCCTATGGAGATGAGAATGGGGTATGTCAGCACCACACCAACATGGACCAAGATGTTGAACACTGTAAAAGGCATGAAAGATGTTGAAAATAAGTACAAATTAGTTATTAGCCAATGCATCGATTAGTTGATTGACCAAAAAATAATCTGCAGCTGTTGTGATTGGATTATTGATTAATCATCAAGTTATTATTGTTCCTTCTCCTTGTCTTACAAAATATTATGGTCTGAAAACCAAACAACAATTTAAATATGTCTGCTTGGAACATTTACTCAATTAGTTGATGATGAAAATAATTGTTGGTTTCATATGAGGGAAACCATGATTCTCACTCCTCTTCAGGGATGTATATGCACTCTCACCCAGCCACAGTCCTGCCAGTCCACACAGGTATCCCCAGGGCAGGGAGGACAGTGAGCCCCAGTGCTCTACCTTGGTGAAGTACAGGATGAGGGGAACACAGGAGATGAAGATAAGATTGAAGAAGCCCATGGTGGAAAGGAAGTGGGCCACTTCTCCAAGGTTGGCGCTGCCCAGGAACATCTTGAACAGCACCTGGGTGGTGAGGAGGCAACTGTTTACACCAGTGACTATGCCAGTATTTAAAGTCACTGCAAACACAATCACACATATGGTTTAACCTGTAATGTGCTAACCTTGTAGAGAGCTGATGTTGAGGCTGAGCCCACAGCCAGCGCCACGCCCACAAAGGAATCACCATGGAAACCGTCAGCATAAGCCATCATGACTATACCTGTGATGGCCATTATGGCTGCCACAATCTGCAGGTAGAGATTCAGAGCCATCACTACCCTTACCCAGAAGTAAGAAAAACAGTCCTTGAAAGTATCATTGTTGGCGTTTTTATACAGACCCGAACACCCATGAAGCGGTCCTTGAGAACAATCCAGGACAAGAGAAAGACGAAGGCCTTGTGGCAGCAGTAGAGGGCAGAGACATCAGTGGCGGTCAGCTTCTTCAAGGCCATGAGGTACAGGTAGTTGGTCAACGTCCACAGTATTGAGAAGGGTGCTGTCCTCTTTACAAAGATTTTCAGAGTCATCCCATCCTCCCCAAAGAGTTTGCTGCACTCCCTTTTAGAGGAAACAAACCACAGAAGGGTAAAGAAAGTCATGTCAACCTGTTTATCCTCTTGGAACAGTGTCTTTGTTTGTCAGACTTTTAGCCTTGCTGTCAAGAGAACTACGCTTTGAGGATGGAAATGTTGGTTGCTTAGTTTCCTGGTTCCTCATGGACAGTTGGGTTGTTTCAAATTTGCTCCACTTGAGTATAAAGAGGAGCAAATTTTCTAGGGGCCACAAGTGGAGCTGTTATGGTAACGGATACTGTTTTGTTGTAAAAAAAAAAAAAAAAAATTATAAAAAGAGTCTTGGATGACACAGTGGCATTATTACTTATTTTTCTAAATGTAAACACAACCAGATTTCTCTTTATTATGGCGACTGACTTCATTGACACATCTGTAAATGTCAATTAAAGAAGGACTATTTAATTTTTACTCTACCAGCGTGATATGGCAACCAAAAATTCTTCTAATCTGCTGTGGCACTTTTATGTAACAGTAACAGCAAAACTGGCAAGCACACAAAAGCTTATCGTGAAAGGTTCTCAGAAATGCAATTGGGCAGATACTGTTCTTTTCCAAAATATTTTATTTATTTGAAAATTTAAAATAGTTTTGTTTGCAATTTACCTGAATTTCTGTATTGGGGTCTGCTTCTCCCGTGTGATAACCACATGTCCAGAGTAGTAGATGGGGAAGAAGAGAATGTTCCAGTTGCTGCTGAACCAGGAGATGAAGAATGGACAAGAGAACGACTGGAAGGTCAGCTTAACTACCTGAGTGGTACCCACCCAGGAGGAAGAGATACACAACACCATCAGCAGACCACCCAGCACCTTCAGAGCTGTGTTGGTACATGTCTGATAGGGCCGGCACTCTTCGCTGGTCTCACTGCCCGGTGTCTCTGCTTGAGACTCTGAACCATCCTCTCCTAAAGGGAGACAATGGGGGGGGGGGGGGGACAAAAAAAAAAAAAAAAGGG
>NC_060160.1:17270379-17302340 GCF_021292245.1 Micropterus dolomieu
GGGGGGGGGAGGGGGGGGGGGGGGGGACAATAAAAGAAAGAAAATGCATTGCAGCATCTATACATGTGGGCTCCACTTCCTGTTCAAAGGCTAATGAGAACAGAAAGCCTCAAATATAAAAATAAACTTATAGTGTACCTTTATTTAGAGTTCAATTACAAGATCTCAATCTTTTAGCCATGCTAGCCATGCCAGAGGTGTCTTTTAGTTAAACCTCTTGACAACCACTAGATGGATTGACATGAAATTTGGTAGAGATACCCATGTTGTCAAGAGGATGAAGCCCAATGACTTTGGGGCAAGAGATTCACATTTGAGGTTTTGAGTATAATATCTCTATGAAAGAACATTGATGATCAAATTTTAAATGTGTCCAATAATTATATACCAATTACCTGGAAACTAATGATATCAGTCACAGCTGTAGTTTGTATTTTGTGCTAATTAGAAAGTGTTAGCATGCTGCTAAGCTATGGGGGGAACATGGCAAACATTATACCTGCTCAATGTAACATCAGTATGTTAGTGTTGTGACCATGTTAGTATGCTGACATTAGCATTTAGCTCAAGCCCTATGGAACACTCCTGTGCATAAGTACAGCCTCATAGCCAAACTTTTATTCATATTATGCATGCTTTGTATTACTGCATATACATACAATGTAGCTTGTGTCTCCCTGGCTGGGGTCCAGCACATGGGCATTTATTGATCAATCGCCCTCAGTGTTCACTACCAGTTTGTATTTCTTGCTGTAAAGACACTAATACAGATGGCAAGGCTTTGTTAAAAATGTTGGGTTAGCATTGTGGTTGAGCATGTCATAAATAGCTTTGTCACCTCGTGATGCAGCACGTACTGTAGTCATTGTAGTCAGGTGTGCACAGAAACCTGATGCGCAGAAAGCAAAAGTGAACCTAACCACATGACATTCCACAAGAAAGTCATGTCAACCTTGGCAGCCAGTGTTTTGCCTATTGGTACATTCCTGCTATGAAAATGTTTATTGCAACAAGATAGAGAGATAGATAGATAGGAAAGAACGAAGGAAAGAATGAAGGAAAGGACTTATTTGTAACCCTGTATGCCAGTGACGCATGGTTGATCTGGCCCAGTGCCTTAGTGGACTGCAGGATTGCTTCTGGACCTTGACTGTGCTGTGTAATATGTTAAGTGCTGTGTGTGTGAGCATTTCCGGAGAGAGCTCAGATCCGTTCTTTAACTTTCAACAGTGTGATCAATTTACACTAGGGCAGGAATAAAAGATGACATGTGCTGGATGTTTGCTGGCCGTGTTCTCTTTGCTTGCTCAGCACGTGAAGCTCTGCCATTTCCACCATGGCTACAGACACTGAATCCTGCAAGCACTGGAACTCGTACCCGTAGTGTCTCCCCTCTACTGTAGCAGGGCATCTCAGGGGTGCTCATTATTGCATCTGATAGTCTTTTGTTTGTTATCTGCAAAGAGACCACAGCAGGAACAAACCCAAAAAAACCAGGGCATGGAGCACAAACTGTTTGATCAAATAAGTAATGTGTGGTGAGAATATTGGTAGCAGTTGTCTATGTTATGTGTTTAGAGTGGTAAGATGCTATTTTTGTTTTGATGTGTCTATGTCCAGTAAACAGAGTGTGAAAAACATGCCACCAGACTTTTCAACACAAAGTAAGTGTCTTTTAAGTAGGGCCAAACTCAATTTATAAGCTTAATGAATACATGAGATCATTGCTGGCACCTAGTGAGTGTATTAATGGTAAGTAATGGCTATAAGTGTTATACCTGAGATAGAGTGGTTGAATACAAAGTAACACATAAAAGTGCAGTGGTGGATGAAGTAGTCTGAAGTATTAACACAAATTAATTAAGTTTTACTTCTTCCCACTCCATTTCAAGCATAAGTGTATAAGTTATTATTATTGTGTATCTTTTCTGTTGTCACACTATTTTGCTTGAAATAAATAAATAAATATAAATAAATGAATAAACACCCCAATGGGAAAATACCCCATTGCAAGTAAACATCTTAATTAAGTTAAGTACATAAGTATTATCAGGAAAATGTACTTAAAAGTATCAAAAGCAGGAATATACCTTCTGCAGATAATTAGCCCCAGTGATAGGTTGGTAATACTGATGTATCAGTGCATAAATAGTGTTTAACTGTTGTAACTGGTCATGTTGGAGCTTGTTTTAACTATTTTATTTACGGTTAGGCAGTTAAGTCCAGTGGTAAATCTGAGGGGTCATCAGAAGATTAGTGTCAGTGGAGAGAGGGAAAACAAAACTGCTGCTATACACATTTATATTCATGTGTGGGACTTTTGTCTAATCTTTGCTTTTTGTGAAAATATTCTACCTCTTTGGGTCTTGAACAGTTATTTATATAAAACTATATGATAAGTTTAGAAGGGAAACGTGTATTACTATAATTTTCAGAGAAATGTGGTGGTGTAAAAAGTACAATATTTCTCGCGGAAATGTCGTTAAGTAGAAGTATAGAATGGAAATACTAAAAACTGTACATGAGTACTTGAGTAAATGTTATTAGTTACTCTCCTGTACTGCATCAGTGCAGCACTGGCCTTGAGTCTGTCCACATTGCAGAATTAAACCCCCCCTCTTATAGTACAGTGTTTGAAGCAAAAACCCCTCAAACTGTAAGTGATAATGAAAACCTCTGTAAAAACCGATGATGACTCCCACTAATTAAGTCGAACTCTTTCTTCTTTCTTTATAGTTTAGTTCATTACAGACTATGACTATGACCTCAACAGAGATCTCAGATAAACACTCTCACATAAAATGTTTTACCTTACAGTATATCCCGGCTGGGAGCAGAGCTACAGTATGTATATATGTTCTACACCGTTTCTTTTCTGCAGGATCATCGAAGGATTTGGTCTAATTACATTCTGTCACAGCAAGGATTCTTAATCAACATAATGAGCCTGGTGGTTAGCTAACTGGCAAACTGAGATCTGATATTGCTGCAAGAGAGAAGCGGTTCTTTTATTATTTTTTCCTGTATGTCTGCTTCTCCTCATCTGCCAAGCAAGATGGTTCGCGTTTCATACCACTGACAAAACCTAAAACTTTTTGTCTTGGATACGGGCTTTTCTGTCCTGAGGTAAGAAGCCACTACTGGCTTATCAGGTGCCAAGATGCAGTAATATTATAACCCCACTATTCCCCTGCCTCATAAAAACAGCTCCTGTGGCCAAAATTGTATTCTCATAAGAAGCAGTGTTATTGCTGACTAACATTGCTGATAAAAAATTGCAAAGGCAGCAATAATCCCTGACATACACAGACTGTCAGCACAGTATTGCAGTGAAATACTAACTAAAGAAGAAAAATTGTATTTGAAGTTAATTTCAGTCAAGTGTACTTATTTTGAAAACTGTTCAAATTACAGAGTAGTAGTAAAGTGTTATTAAAGTGAACTAGCTGTCAGAAATCATTTGAGACGCTCATTCAGATTGTAGTTAAAATGCCATCACATAAAAGTATGGATAAATACATAAACAGTGTGTTTTTTTAAAGCTATATGTTTGCTATAATGCTCACTAATACTACACTTAACTTTTGAAAAAAATGTTTATATTCATACATGGGCTAGTTGATTGCTCACTACGGCTAGAAAAAGGAGTAAGTGAAAGTGTTAACATTGTGCGATTTCATTACAGAAATCACAGTGCTGCATGGGATCACTCACTACTGGCACCCATTAACAGAGCTTGTCCACTCTGTGTGACGCAGTATGCTGCTGGTTTTATTCACACCACTGACGTTGCATGCCAGTGACATTGATAGATGGGCCCCAACTGAATCCATTATCAAACTCATAGTCACATGTGCAGCGTGAGGCGTTCTTACTACAGGTCAAACAGCATTATGTCTTTATCTAGATTAGGTCTGAAGATGTGACATGGTTAGGATGATGCCAATTAAAAGGTTATTAGCAGTATCACCCTGTAATCTCTGTTAAAAAAGTTAAAAGGTGTAAGGATTTAGGCATTTATGGAGGAAGATGCTGAATAGTACAAATGTTGAGTTAGATGAAGGGAGGAGAGGTGAACAGAATGAACAGATGCGAAAGCAGCTGGTTTTTGCCTGTTTCTTTTTCCTTTTTTCTTTTTACACCAATTCTAGTTGCTACACATGGCGGCTAAAAAACAGCAAAACATATGCTGCTGCTATAACTACACTTCATGTCAACACATTTACCTTCTCAAAATCTGTAGGCAGAAAACTGAAATGACGTTTTTTTACACCATCCAGAGGAAAAAAGTCCTGGTGAAAGTAGCTCTATTCAGTTGCCGATTTTTCTTAGATTTTAATTTCTGATACCACATGTAGAAGTAGAACACATCCACAACCACACTATCTGTATTTCATATGAATACCTGTAAACTCTATATGACACCTCAGTGCATATGATGCCTTATAGGAAATCATATGCCTTCACCTGTAAAAGAAAAAATATACAAATAATATAAAAGTACTCTATAGTTTTAAGCAGCTTAGCTATCTCAGCTAATGCTGCCAATAACTCAATTAATGCTACCACATACAAACACAGTTTCATATAAATGATTTATTGGGCTTCTGTGGTTCTTTCAGTTTACCTTCAGAGATGGGGCAGGTCAGGACCTGAGTGCTGTACGAGCTGAGAGGAGCCACTCGGGCTGAGTGCTTCTTCATCCTCCACTGGGGGCACAACACACGTTCCTTCCCTGGGAAGTGAGTTTATGTCTGTGTGTCTGACTGTGTAAGTGTGCCCGGTCTGCTGCACGCTCAGCAGCTCCTCCTGCTAGCTCTGAGCATCCTCAGATTCCTGACTCCTCCGCTTCTTCTTTTACGCTCTTGATGGTCCCCCCGCCCCCCCTCTTTCCAGATCTCTGTCAACTCTTTTGTCTTCTTCCCAGCACTCCAGTCCTGACTCTCCGTTCCTCTTCAGGCCAGCCCTCTGTTACTGGTGCTCTCTCTCTGTCTGTCGGGATAGTAACACAGCTCAGTGGAGATAGCTCAGTGGAAGTGCAGTGAAGTGGAGACTCTACTGTTTCACTGTCATGCCGTGATCCAGAGTTGCCACTGTCTCCAAGGGAGACTGAGCTTCAAGTATGTGTGGCATGGCGCAATCACTCCCCTCATCTCTTTCCATCCTCTCCCTCCCCTTTTCTCTCTGTCTCTCTCGCTTTTCCCCTCCTCTTCTTTTGCTCCACAAATCAGCAGCTTTGTTTGGAAGGTAACCAAGCAGCCTGGGCAAATTATGCTGCGTTAGCTGCTGCCCCCTCATTTTCTCCTTCCTCCTCCCCTCTCTTTTCTACCTGACCAGGCTCTTCTCACCCCTTCCTCCCTATATATATTCTTGTCCTCTGTCTTCTAATGCCTCTATGTCTTCTTGGCACATCTCCTGCTCTTCACTACTTGAGAGTCAGATTATTAGTAGAGCGCTGTTGCTTTCATTGCTGCAGCATTAATCAGTTCAGCTACAAAAAAGACACAGCTATCAGAAAGACATGCCAGTCCTATACATGTCATTTCTGTCATCCACTAAAGTACTCCTATTGCTCTTAGAGGTATTGGGGAAGCCCACATTGTACTCACACCACTATTACACATTTACACATCACTACTATGATATTCTAACCAAATGATATTTCCATCTTCCAAGGACGCCATAAAGGAGACAGCAATACAAACAATGTCAAAGGAATACATTTCAAAGTACTTCTCATGTTTATATTGTGGCTTACACCTATCTCTAATTTTAATTTTGTTTTAAAATTTGCCATTTTAAATCAGGAGTGGATCCTGTAGATCTTTATCACTCTAGTTATCTCTTACTGACATGGACATGTCTCTTATGGTAACTACAAAAATCAGGTGAACGCAATCTCTGTTTGTAATTCCTCAGTCTGATCATATGTTGCTTTTCCATTGGACATAGCAACACTTTCTTTAACCCTGCAAGTTCACCTTCTCCATAGCAAATACTGTATAAGTATTTAAGTAAAATTTTAGATGTCTGTACATAACTGGACTATTTTCATTGTGTGAGACTTTACATTTCAGAGGGACATATGGTACCAGTTATCCCACCAAATCCATCTGATGACTGGGCATAAGATGACTGTATGTGCAAAAGCTCCACTAAATTTGGAAGATATGATGCATTGCTAGACTTTAAACTAGCCAACTGTAGTTAGACCAAAACATTACAATTATAATTACTATGTCAAAAACTTTTCAAATGTTGTTGTTTTACGGATATGTGGCTAAACCTATGGACTCAGTATATGTTGGCTTAGAGCTAATTAATTCTCATAGAACTAACATCAAATAATTTCTCCAGTATGTGACAATAACAAATGGTTACACAGCTAGATTTGGAGGAAAAGGCTCTGATTTATGAGCTCTTGAAGAATTTGCAACAGGGATACTGCTGCGAGAACTGATCCCGTCTGAATAAACATACATGGCATACAAATCTTAGGTCAATCAATAATGTAAAAAAAAGTAGCACATATGTGTGATGTTAAGCAAGCTGCAGCACCAAACAGTGTTGGCATGAGCATATCAGTAAGCACTGCCATACACCCGCATGGATATTGTTATGATACAGCAGTTAATCAGCCAGTGATTGTGAAGCATGAATGCCAATCAGCAGATGCAACTTCAGTGCCCTGCATTAAGAAATGCTACGCTTCATTACTTTAAACCATCATACTTCCTGTAAGCACTTTTGAGTGGTGCTTCTTCACTTTTTAAAAGTAAAAAACATGGACATTTAGTGTTAATGGAGTGTTTTTATATTCAATATTTACAATTTGATGATAAAAATTTTAATACTTTTTTCCCATCACTGTTGCACAGTCAAGGGAAACCCCCTCATACGCAGCCAGTGTGGACCTGAGGGGGGTCTGCCTGGGCCATGTGAGTCACCTTCGGGACTGTGGTCAGGAGTTTCCATCTCAAGGAAAGCCCTCAGGCCATTCTATCTCTAGCTGTGGTTTATATACCTGAGGATTTAATGGATCTAAATATTGCTTGGGCCTCTACATCAACGACATATCAGTGTCTAATGTATGCGGTCAGACACATGAGGAGTTGCAGCCTGTAATATAATCTTAATATAACCTATGCAATTTCATGCTTACCCTCTCACCAGTAAAATCAATACTAGCCAAGCCAGGAACAGTAGCACTATGACCTGAGAAAGAGAAAACACTCAAAGTATACATGTGACACAGAAAGTGGACTAACACTTTGTCTAAATTGGTCTGTTAAGAATACTAAATGAGTGGTATTTTGCAGTCATGTTTGCTCCAGGATCTCTGTCATTATATCAGTATCACCCTGAGCCCCTCACTTGCTGTCTGTCTCTCCAGTGCTCATCAGCCAAAGTTCTGGCGCTGCTACTGAGCGCATAGCAGATCAGAGCACATCTCTGAGCATTCTTCAGGCTGTGAGAGACAGCACAGTTATTGTTTGGCTGTTTGTTACAAGGGAGGGGGGAAAATGCAGGGCCACATTCCAGAAACACATTGGTAATATATTTGTTTGAATGCAGAATTCAATATTGAAGGGGCACTTTGAAAAATCAGCTGTAGTCATTTTTTAGGACAATGGCACATGGTCACACAGTGTGACAGAACTGGTGCAACACTAATGGAAAAGCCTTAAGTGAAGTTGAGAGAATGAGGCTTGATTACAATGTTTGTGCTTTAAGTGTGTGATGTAAGAATGGCTGAGACAAATGTTTTATCAGGTGTAAGCAGAGGATGAGCTGGGGGTATGGATCCCCTAAGACAAGGAGGGTTAAACTTAAAAATAGCCCTGCTGATGTCTGGAGCCAACAGCTAGACACAAAAACGATCCAGTCAGCAGAGCCCAGGATGCTAATCGCTATCAGATTAAGAGAAATACCTGGAGTACCGACGCTTCAGGAGGCTACAGTTCACTTTCAAATATTAGACCAAGGACTCAAAGTGACTGTTCCTTCCTTGTGTATTTTTAGATATAGGTAACTTTAACTCAAGATGCCACGAGTTCATACAAGCTCACAAATTTACTTGTATGTGTTTACTTGTATGTTGTTTGTTTTTATTCACATCCGCAGCTAAAAAGACCAGAAGATATTTTCTTCTAACACTAGAATTCAACAGCACCACAAACTACAGCTGCAATCTGATCATAAAGTTGCATCTATACCTCTCTGAAACGGTTTGAACCCCCCCCCCCCCCCCAAACATCATGATCTCATATAACATAGCTAGGTGTAACTAATAAACAGGAAACTGAGTGTATATAACACAATGGTACCATCACATCCCAGATCAAAGCGCAAAATAACACAGCATCCTCTCTCTTTACCTCTATAGCAACGGTGGGCCTCCTGTGCAGCAACCCACTCAACTGATTCAGGCACTTTGTCATTTAGATTAACCAGTGTGCCTCACTTTATGATGCAAGCTCCTTTGTCTTGAGCCTCTCTCTGTTACTCATCACATCTCGGTGAGGACCAGGAGCAAAGAACGCTGATGGGAGATGAGGGGCTGGGGCATTATTGTTGTCTGCAGCTGATTTTAGCTGTAGTGAGGATTAGACAGACCACGAATCAAATGCTGATCCTTAGATGTGTTTCCACTCCTTAGACACATCCTAAACTCTCCTCAGTGTAGTTAGAACATTAGAAGATGAGGACACCTGGTGGTGAAGATGATGGATTGCAATACAGGTGAATCGACAGGGGCAAACAATAAGGACAGATGTTCCTATTAATAAGACTATTTTGCTCAAATTCACCTGGTCCTCACGTATCCTTAGGGGTGCATTATTAGGCATATTATTTCATTGATTTGGTGAGGTTTTGATATAGTTCCGAAAAGATGCATTTGTAAAGGTCACCAGCAATGTGACTTTCAGAAACAGTGTGGGATAATTCACACGCATCACTGTTGACAGTTTTCATAAGGCCTATTTGATTTGAAGAAAGTAGTCATGGTGAAAACTGTGAGGTCTGTGGATTACCCCTAGTATCAGGGAAATCATTGGAAAGAACATGGCTTTGTTGTAGTGTGATTAAATACAACTTCAAGCACAATATAAACTAAAATAATAAAGGTCTCAAAACTAGATTTTGACACAGGGCTTCTCTACATCACATGAAAAGGTAATAATATAGGATCTGTCTTAAATGATACTTAGGTCTACTTTAGAGGTGCAAATGTTTCAACAACTTAGCAATTAATCAAATTACCATAAAAAGAGTTGACAGACGCTCAATGTAGAGCTTTTGGGGCCCCTAAGTGTCTGGAGCCCCAGTGCAGTTGCAGTTGATAATTCAGCCAACACAAGTCATATGTATTATTGAGTTCGTCAAATCACATTTTTCATTTAATGCTTTGATCACCAAAAATGTAATTCCTGTCACAGCTGTTGATTTGGGGTTGCAGCAGAAATCTCAGGGACAGACATCCCAAAGCTGGTGCAGATAAAATGTGAAATGAAAGAATCTGAATGGATGAATAACACCATGTGGAAGTGGATACAGTGGTTTGGGTGAAATACCCCCTTAACTTGGCCCTGGAGCCCTGGAGACATAGCGGATGTAAAATTACACAGTATGCAATACAATTAATACATGAAATACTATTTGTTTTAGAATCTAACAACCATCTTCACTTTTGCATACACAATGAGCGGTGGTGTAAAAATGGATTAGTCTTTTCATGCTGTTTTAAACAAGGAGTAGTGATTAGATGAAGTACTTCTGTTTACTGTCTGGCTTTTCACTGGGGGATGTGGTAGGTCAGTTTATGGTTGTTGATACAAACCACATGAGGGCAGTGTTGGGCTGCTGGTGTGCTCAGAATCACAGAAAGGCCATTACAAACCTTTCACACATTGTGCCCTTCTATTATGCAATTTTACTTTTGGATTACAAAGAATTCCACGCAGGAAAAAAATCTCAACTGTGAAGCGAATTGCTGGGACCGGCCCAAATATTTAGTCTCCTGATATACAGTGGTACAACATATGACCAATACCACAGTGGCATTAGTCCAGGTCAGCAGTTCCTGTGGAGAAATATTGCACCCATTACTTGCAGGGTGTTTTTGTTCATTCCCAGGAGCATGTGAAACTAACAGCACTCCTGGAGTCGTTCAGGCGGAGCTCATATCCCATTCGATGCTGGGCTAGTTATAAATAGCACTGAGTAAACAGGCATGGGAACGGGACTGTCCAAAATAAGTGCATGCAAGTACAGAATGTTTGAGGCAATGTTTGAGGCAGAAAGTGAAAATTCACCTGCTGTTAACGGTGGATGTAAATGGTTTCAAAGATGCAAAGTGAATTACCAATCAGCACAAACATGAATGGATTCAACTGCATGTCTGTTTTCTTTGTATGTCTATCCTTTTCTGTACAGCAGCTACCACATAAAAACACACCCCATTGTGATAAATGGTTACTTTTCACGCCCTTCCTTCATAATTCTCCTCTGTGTGCACGCTGTCGTCTTGCTGCGATGCCTGCTGTGAACAACACAGGCACAGTGCTGAGCGGGACTGCCACTACAAGTACCTGTCATTTCTCCTGCACTATACCTATTTACCCAGCGGGCAGTGTGCCAGCACAACAGACTTGCCCTTCTCAAAATTAGCTACTCAAAACAAGATACCAAGATACACAGCAAATTATTATGATGGTTTTCCGGGAGATACTGAGGGAAGCATTTATTGCACACAGCATTGTTGTCTGCTCCAGCAGGAATCAAGTAGGGTTTCATTTAAATGTTTCTTGTAGTTGTGCTATTATCTACATAGTGATGCATAGGAAATATTGAACCTTTTATGGATAGAATGGGATTACCATCTTGCTTTAACAATCTTATCACTGTACATATGCTATTATGTCATAGCCGTACTGTATGTATTACAGCCTAGTCAGTGTCACCAAATGTAGTCCACAATCCCCCTCAAAGGCATCTTCTAATTCAAAACAGATGGCAAGTGGCAATAATAAACTGGCAATAGAATCTTACTAAATATATCATTACCCCATAGGCTTGGCAGGATGCGCCTACTGTTCTATGTACGTGCTCCTTTGTCTTACCCTGTATGGAAAACGATACTCAACAGATTGAGGGACGTGTGATTCTCAAGTCAAAGTTTACAAATGTGTAAACAAAACAAAGTAAATCAATGTGACCCTTTCAGGCAGCAAGCAGCGTTTAAAGGAAAAGCGACTTTTCACGTTCTCATTTCTAAGAGTGATCAAATGAGAGGAAGACGGGTGTGCACACAAATATTTTAGTCAGACTTCTTCACAGTAACAGCACCAGCATGTTTAATAGCTGTGCAAGCAGGAAATATGGTGACAAGTATGCCGCCCTGAGGAATACCTTCTGTTGGCTCTGGCATGCACAATGATCAGTTGATGGATAGATGGAGAAACACAGGGCTACAGATGGCATATTTTATCAGAGAGATGGGAAATGTCTCTCAAGTCAAATAACCCCTCTGTTCGCAGATACACTGGCTTTTATAAGCTTGGTATGGATGCTATTGCAATCCACACCTGCTCCTCATTCCTGAAATTAACTCAGAGACGCCACCCCATCTTTCAATTTCATCTGCTACAGTTTACAGTGGGCAATGAGATGGGACAGACAGAGGTCTGTATACTGAAAGCGAGGGCTGCAACTAACGATTATTTTCAGTCTGCCAATTATACTCTTAATTAATTGTTAACTGTTCCAACAGTTCAAAACACCAAAGATATTCAGTATCACTATCATTATTATATATTTCAAAGAAATGCTTCACAGAAAATTTACATTTGAAAAGCTGGAACTAATTCATTTTATGGCATTTTTGCTCGAAACAGTTGGATTTTTTTTGGTTTATCAATTTATTTATGAATAGATGAATAATTGTTGCAGCACTATAGAAAACACTATTATCTCATGATCAGCCCTTCGTGTTAGTGGATGTTGACATTCACATCGTGGGTCATGCCATTAAAGCATCAGTGAAACAAGCAAATATTTGTAGTAACAATACTAAAATGATTCATACTTCCTCTATTCCATCTATTGTGGCTGTGAGTTTCAACTGACTTCTATATTTGACAAAAAATACACACAGATAATGATATTAGTCTGAATTTGCTTAGTTATCACTTTCAATACCAGAGGCAAAATTCTTGTGTTTGTTACATAGTAACTCTGTTGTTTCAGAGGCGCTTGAGCTGCTAAAGATGTTCAATCTGTTCTCAATTTAAACTTTTGGGTGCTCCTCGTTAATCAGGTATTCTTTCAATAGATTTATCTGGATGAGTAGATATATTCTCAAATGAAAGTGTGTGATTGAATTCCTGGTTAATCTACTGCAACTGACACCCCTAATAAACAGGAGGTAGTTAATGAGAGACAGGCCCATTTCCTTTTCCTCAGCTTCTGTCTAAAAATCCATTGAGGTACTCTCAGCTAATCTAAGAGAGCCTCAGCAGGAACTGTTGTTGATTGAATGAGGCCCAATCTGCATGCGTACATGTCCTTTGAGACTTGAAACATGTTTGTCAGAGTATTATGTCACAAGGGGGCTGAATAGTAGATTTGGGAAGGAATGTCATTACATTGGGATTACATCTCTCTTCCAGATGTGTATCTCTACAGTAAGTCATGAATTTGTAGTTGAGTTTTTATGTTAAAACAGCCAGAGGGAGAAGTTGGGGAGCTTACGTGACAAGTCCAATTCATTTGAGGCGTGAAGTGTGCCAGCATCTGAAACACAAGAGGCTTACAGGTAGATGACCAATTACATTTTGGGGATTTATTAAAGAAAAGCAGTTCATCCTCACCTTTAATAAAGAATGATGACATAATACATTGAACAGGCCAATTATGTAACAGAGGTGAGAACCTGTGACTAAGCTAATGCTACAAACCTTGTGAAATTCTACTCTGTACACTTTGCTTTATTACCATAAAGACATTGTAAAACCACTGATTGGCCATGTACAGAGCATTGCAGTTCTTTCCCATTGTTATAAACCCACTCGCACTAGCAATATACTTTAATAGAACTGGAGGGCAAGATTTTAAAGATCATCCCCATACAAAGTGCACCATCAGCTCTCTCCTCCTATCCCAGCTATTGTCTCCCTGTCAGCAACATTCTGAGTATTGCTCTACCAATAAAAACCAAGTTGACAAATGAAAATTATAGAGGAGCTAAACACATTGGGGCACTGCTATATGTCAAGCATAACAGGATATAGCTGGCAATGTTCAACATGCATCACAGAAAAAGTTGCTGTATTTATTTGCAGGACTGATTTTTTCAATCAAACATTACAGAATTCAATAGGAGGCTACCATGTGGTCGTTTGTTGAGTTTCACAACATAAGTGTTTGATCTGGAGAGCATTATAGGCTACAGTTAAACAATTAACTTTGAAATTGAATTTGAAAACAGCAGCTTAATTTGTGCATTCATCATTGCTGTGTAATTACAGAGCCTGGTAGTGTTGCATTTGTCTCTCTCTCTCTCTCTCTCTCTCTCTCTCTCTCTCTCTAATGCTGTGTCTCAGAAATGGATGGGCCAGCGCATCAGCCAGCATCCAGCTGATATTTGCAGTGACTGACATAATGCTGCTCTATAATAGCCATAATTTAAACCCGGTCAAAACACCTGAGTTTACAATAACGGATTTTGCAACAGCCCGATTAAAATGAAAACTAATTTGCAAGGATACAAGATTCGTGCACTGTATTTCTTCCACACGCCTCTGGCACCGCATCAAATCCTTTTTTTTTGTTTCTAGGATGACCTGGCAAAGACACGCGTAACATTGTCGCATCCACTGATGATCCCACCAGCATACTTTATTTTCTTTTCACTCACTTCTATGACTGGAGTATCCCGGGTTGTAGCCGTAGTAGCCGGTGATCCTCAGAATCCGGTCCTCTATGTCGTGCAACCCGTTGGCTGTTACTTTGGGGCTGCTGCCCATTAAGACACCGCCTGGTGCCGTCTTCCCCGGCAAGTGTGTGCTTTTCAGGGGCTCCAACCGAATGCAAGGCTCGTCTCCACTCTCCGAAACACTCCCGGTGCTTATCATTGTAGGTCCGAGTGGACAGAGATCAGAAGAGACCGGGGATGAGCCCTGATCAACATGCGAGAGACCCTTGAGGCTGCATCAATAATTAGCAATAAGAGGAGGACATCCAAATCCACATTCACATTCCTTCAGTGATGCTCCCGGACGCTGAGCAAGGTTATCAAACTCCAGGAGCCTGGCAGACATGAAACACTAGGGGGCGTGTCACTACTATCACATGCTCTGAATTTAATTTATAAAGGGAAAAAATTGGATGTAGTCAGCAGTGGGGAGCAGAAGACGTGAAATTCATTACAGCCTTCATAAAGACAAGTTCCCTAAAACAAAAATCTTCACGGTATTCTACATCATGTATTGCATCTCTAAAATATTCAGTGAAATATGGTTTTCAATTATCCTCCTGTAATATCTCCATACTTGTTTACTTGCTACTCTTGGTACTCTATATACTTGTTTATGTTTATTGAGACAACTAAGTGGTATTTGTTATATTTTATGGCATCAGTTGTACAACTATGATACTCCTGTTACACTCCCAGGTGATCCTTTGACTTTAAAGTGTGTAATATTTTCAAGTGAGCTTTATTGATCTAAAACAAGTTTCTCTCTCAAGTACTATTTGCCTCTCAAAATCAAGTCACTGGAAAATAATCAGTCTAAAATAAGCACGCATGTCTACAGCTGTTTTTAGAAACATAAAAAAGACAGATTAAAATAAATCTTAACTTCTCATTTAACCCCGAACAAAAATATCTGAAATGACTCACGAAAAATGTATTTTTAAGACACTATTTTGAGCATTTATTCACTGCCTCTGATGGTCACAGATATTTGTAGACTAATGCTGCTGTTCCTTTTTCAACCTCTCAGTGACGTCTCCATTTGTTGTTCACAATAAAGTATGTATGAGAGAAACAAATGTGGGAAAGGTTTGTCTCACACACTGATTCACAGCTATTTACTCCTGACACAATACGCTTGAATGTGGACCGCTTGAAGTGTTATTTGTATTTTCAAGCACTTTTACTGTTTTCCTGTAAAAAAAAGTATAACACAATAGCTTATTATGAAGTTTGTGCACATATTTTTATTCCATTCTAAATAAAGTTTTTTTTCTTATTATTTTCAAGCACTCATTGTGACATGATTTTTACTCTAAAGTAAAACCCAAAACAATCTCTTTTCCTCTCTCCTCTCTTTTCCTTGGCCACAGGTTCTCAGTCTGGCTCTTGGACGCTCCACTTGACTGGATCCCCCAGCTTGCAGATGCTGGGCAAAAAAAAATCTGAAAAATGGGCTCCAAATCCAATAACACAAGATGCAGTATTTCAGTGTTTCTCCGATACGCCTCTTTCCAAGTCCTCCACTCTCTGTGTGAAATCGATTCCCAGTGTGTGGAGAATTTGCGCCCCTGTTGGCATTGTTGTGCAGACACATGCTGGGGTTTATGATGCCCTTGGACGCCAGAAGTGCTTCCTCCCCCTCTCTTACTTACTGAAACAATCTCCACCTCATGTTCTTTTGTTTCAGTTTGTTTGTGCTCCAAAGCACTTATCTCACACATTCAATTCAGGGACAGCTTTGTGGCTACAACAATGAAATGCCAATGCCCAGAAAGTTTCTCCATGCCTTTTGGGAATTGCTTGTTTATTATTGGACACTTTCTTACAAGTCTGTGCAGCTACAGTCCAAAAAAAAGTTTTCTTCAATCGCCTACTTTTGCTGTGGAACAATTCTGTATAGTTTATGCAATACAAAATGTAAACAGCTACATTAGAAGATTATGCGTTGGTTGCTTTCTTTCATGTCTAAGGTACATGTCTAAGGTATCATTTTCTATCAGCTGCTAATACATTAAAGAAGAATTCATCTCAAAGGGGGAATTGCTCTCAGAAAGCAGCGGGTTCATTAAAAGTCTTTGCAGCCGTAAGCCACATTAAGAAAACTGTTTATGCATGAGCTGTGACAATGCAAGCATTTTAAATGCACTCATACAGCACTGCAGTGCGTGAAAATGGCATCATGGTCGAGTGATCTCCACAGAAATTATTAAATCCTTGGAGCAAAATCTTAAAAGCTATCATGAAAGGAAGATTCTGGGAACTTCTTTAATATCATGTCTAATTGTCCCCCAGCCATGAGGGTGGAATGAGGCTGACTTCAATCTCAGACAACATGATTAGCAGCCAGAGCATCCCCGGACACAAATCCTCTGTTGCATGATGAACACTGTCTCACCTTCCTCTACTCTAACCTCTTCTATTTCAGGAGAGTAGATGAAAGGGACTGACCCTAAAACTCCAGTGATCATGTTCATTACAAAACCTCTGCTATTATTTGTTGGTTTTTTTTCATGTGGTATGACAAGGGATTTCTCTGTTACTGTACAGCGGTGCTTGTTCTGTGCAGCTTGTACAGTTAGTGTGTGCAAAGAGTGCCTTCTATTTTTAGATCCTGATTCTGATTTTGATGCTGAGAGATGATGTTTGGAGATTCGTCAAATTATAGTTTGACCATAGCTGCCTCACTCTGACACCTCTTTGACTCTTCTCCTCTGTGCTTGAGGTAAGCATTCAACCAGAAAACATAATCCTTTGCCTAAGTGGAATAAAAGGACACACAGGACACACAGGAGGAGACAATATGTCCCATGTGACTTACTCCCAGGCCAACCCCAGCGCACCAGCACCCCCCGTAGAGGCTCAGCAAGTCACCTTAGAGATCTATGACCGACTCCCCAGCCACCTGCTGTATAAATATTCAATGCGCACTAAAGATAACCTGGCTGGTGTAGTGGGGAGAGAGAGAAGGAGGGCTGTTCGGCAGAAGAAGGGGTTGTCATTTGAATATAGTGAGCTCAACAGTGGCTACATGGAGTGTTGGCCTGCAAAGGTCACATTTGAAAGCTTGGTAAATATTTAATAACTTTGATTACCAGGTCTCTGTGGTAATGTATGGCTTTAATTTGAGGGAGGGGAAAGGAATTTGATTACAATAAAGAATAAGTAATCTTATCAGAGCAGATTTACAGGATGAATGATCAATTGTTTAGGCAAAGAATGTGTAATCATGACAGAGGAAAGAAAATGATGTTTGTCTTCTTACAACAGGGGGTGTTGATTTTACTTTCCCACTTAATCCATTGAGGTTGCGCACAAGATAAAATATCATAATGTCCTTTGAAGCCTCATATGACCTTTCTTTGTTGTCTCCATGCAAAGAAAAACAGTCACCTGCTTATGAAGTCTCACAGAGCAGTGAACGGCCTAAAGGATTTCCTCTTTGTCTCTCTTCAGCAGCAAAAGTTGATTTGCCTCGAGGAGGCAATTGGCGCGTCAGTGTGCTTGCTCTCTTTTAAGGATGCCAGTCCGCACATAAATAAAATATACAATGACCAGACTGCATGTATAAAAATAGACCACCCACAGAGCTTAGCCTCTCTGTCATGCCAATTCACTCCCTTCTATGTTTCATGACTGTTTGAACATGCTTTTAGTGGAAGACAGTTCACTACTTCGCTACTGTTCACAGAAGTGCCCTCAGACGCCACTGTCACATGAACTGTACAACAGAGACAGCTGGCAATTAGCCTGAATCTCACATACCTACTATAGGTAACTAAAAGTGTTTTTGCACATAAAAGTTTCATAAGTAGCTGTCTTTTTTTGTCACTTTTCTGAAGGTCAGCATCTCCACATGATACCATGCATTGCAGATCATGTAAATGATTCCATGTTGCCTGACAAGTGACAATGAAGGCCCATCACTGAGACCACCAGCAAAATGGAAATCACAATATGTATTAAACATGTGTCTGTACATGAAAAAGCACCAAGCCTTTGACCTTATACTATATAGTTAAATAACAATCAATATACAGGCTCTCCATCCTGCATCACTGAAAAGTCCACTCTCAGTGTATGTGTGCTGTAGGCTTCACAGGTACTTACCCCTTCAGCAGATTAATCTGAAAACCAACTTCTGGTGTTACTCAGTGTAAGCAACAGTAAGCAAAACACATTTTTGAGTGGATGGGGACCTTAAGTTATACTGATAATACTGTATAAGTATATAAATGTGTCCATTGACTGGGGGAAAGGTTTTCTGTCCATTAGGGCACACTGTTCATCAAGAACAAGTTGACCAGATAATTCTGTTATAATGTAATAACTTAACATAAGGACTACACAATACATAAGCTTATGCACAACCTGGTGAAAACTACTACTGTGTTATCATAATGCTATTTTTCTCCATGAGGTCTATACATGCTACGCTATGCCATGTTTTTAATCATATTACCATGATGCAGGTTATTTCTGTTCTCGTTTTATAAAAATGGACAAAGGCTGTGTTCTGTTTCACTTGATCTTACCTGTCGAATCTGGGAGGCAACTGCTGGAGATTTATGGCTTCTGGAGATAACAAAGTTAAATCCCTCGGTGCAGCTTTTCCGCATGCTTCATCTGTCCTCACTGCAGTCAGGATGATGGATTAGACTGCTAGTGTGAGGGGGCTGAGGAGCGAATGCTGGACGACAGCAGCAGGGACAGGACATTTAGTCTGATTGACTGGGCGAGATTGTTCGTAACGTTCACATCGATATTAGTTGAGGCTCTGTCTCCCTTGTCACCCGCTCTGACTTTAGATTGTTTCAGGATGTTTATTATAACAGATGCTGTTCAACAGATTGCGTCCATATATTTTATTTCAGTTGCACCATTGGGGAGTTGACAGATCTGTTTGTTTTGAAACATGACTTTACAAAATAGTTAACAAACTTACATATCCTGAGCTGTTTTGCTGCAATGGAAAATCTGGTACAACTCCAATAAAACACCCTTAATAAAGCATTGTTAAGTTTAATGTTTTTATTAATGGTAAATAAATAATTTATTTATCACATAGAAGTCAAAAATAAGAACACCTTTTGGGTTGCTATAGGTTGTGAAAAATACGTTTGTTCTGCAAAGAAACAGAGGGATCAAAGTTTTCACAGCTCCTGAGGGACACATAAATGTCAGGGCAATCCGTTCAGTATGTTGAGATATTTTGGATGAAAAGTCACTCATCATTTGTCATGTGGGGACCATGACAACATTTTATGCCATTCCATAGTTAATGAAATACTTCAATCTGGACCAAAGTGGTGGAGCGAAAACCCACAGGTGAAACTGAATGAAAGCATCTAGCAAAGGGGTCTGACTACAGTGTTTGATATGCAGTACTCCAGTCAGATTCCCCATATTCTTGTTGATCTGGTGGCAACACACACACTAACAGACACAAACACTCTAGGAGAAAAAGGTTTGCTTATCATTTTTAAGGAGAATCCAAGTTCCTACAACCCATCACATGCTACAATGCCCCAGAAACAGTTAGTCATTTGAATCTAAGTCAATAGACAATCAGTCAGGACTTAAACCTCAATCCAATACACAGCAGCCTTTGAACCACAGCTGACTTCACTGTGGATGGATGGTCAGTTGATTTTGTGATGTTAACACTGTATGCTCCATCCGCAGCGCTACATCAGCTCCATTACAGTTAAGTTGTCTGTGAAGATGGGTGTCTCTCTTCCTGCTTCACAGTCAGGTTAATGGTCCTATTGAACTCTCAGCCTAAAGCTACTCTCCCCACAGCTAATTAAGTACGATCTAATATGGGGGGATATCAGCCAGGAGGGTCAATTCTCAGAGTCCAACTCGCTGAACTCTGATGCAAGAGAGGCACACTGACAGCGGGAATTCAAGCTCAAAATGGCTATTGACTGGGAGATCTATTTAGGGATTTGGAAAATCTCCACAGAGCCCTCTGTACCACGGCCGCTGTCTAATGAAGAATGGTGTGGGAGGCTGCCATTGTTCTAGTAGATTGGTCTTCAGTGGCTGGTGCCCAGGGCGAGGGGGTGGAGACGCATGGCTGAACACACGGCTTCATGGGTCAGAACCAGTGTCGCTCTAAATCATCATCTCCCAGCCATTACACTATGTCAACTTTCATTCATTGAGCTCTGGTTGTTGGATCCTCACACACACAAAGCCACTGACCAAGTGACCATGAGCGTTGTCAGGAAGTGCTAGTCAGCAAACACTGCCTAAATGCAACAAAAAAACATTTGGGGATCATGTAATCAGAGAATAAAAGCTGATGAAAATAAGTGTGATTAAAGGGCTGTTGTAGGTTTTTTTTTTACTGTGATAGCAACATGCCCTTGTTGTTCAACGTAACAGAAATGAAGCTGTTATGGTGTAATAGTTCACATAGTTCTCACCTTATGTGGTTTCATATACATTAAACTCTCTGTCATGGAGTTTCTGTGGTATTATTTGTGCCAGAAGAACATGAGATATCTCAGCAGCTTAAATTAAGTTAAATGAATAGTTTGACATTTGATTGAAAATGCTTATTCACTTTCTTTCTAAGAGTTAGATGAGATTGATACCACTCACATGTCAGTATGGCAAATGTGAAGTTACAGCCGGTTAGCTTAGTTTAACACAAAGACAGGAGACAGTAGGAAAAAGCTAACATGGGTCTATCGCAGAAATCTGGATTCTCCTCCGTTTACCTGGCAACTTTAGAGCGACGACAAGCTTTAGAGGTACTGGTGATTTTGTTACCTTTGGACCGAGTCATGCTAGTTGTTTCCTGTTGTTTCCCTGCTGTTGTCTTTATGCTAAACTAAACCAACCGGCTGCTGGCTGTAGCTTTATATTTACCATACAGACATGAGATTGGTATCAATCTTCTCATCTAAATCTTGGCAAGAATGCGTATGATTGTATTTCCCAAAATGTCAAACTAATCCTTTAATTTTCTACCTGTGATAATAATGTCAAAATGATTGATGATGCATGGGTCCAGTAATTTGCTTGAGGGTTCTTGGGTTCTAGTTTAGTAATGAAAAATATAGATCCTCATCCCCGCTGACCCTGTGCGCCCTTAAGTGTCGCCCATAATGCCCATCTCCTTCTCAGGTCCAGTTTGATTAAACTAATTAGTTTATTAAAGTGGTAAGGATGCAGGGTCCCACCCATGGTTGCTGTCTCAGCAGAGAGAGTTTACAGAGAATAGATGCCAGCTAATAGCTGGAAATCCCTAAAGGACACCTGGTGATGGAGTTATCAATAGATCATTTGCTTTGGTTTTGTGCAATGTTTCACCAACATTGACTATGCTGCACATTTAGAGAGTCCATGTGTGAACTACCACTTGAGTTCTAAATCTGGTTGACCCTCACTAACCCATATCTACCAGTGAGCAAAAGAGAAACTTACTGACGATTTAGGGAACTATTGTTTTAACATCTTGTAGTTGTCCTCATAGAAAGCATTTAAGTACTGCGATACATGGCGGCAGGATAATGCTAACATTTCAGGCGCCGAGGTGAATCTGACACTTTACAACAGAATTTGCATGAATAAAATTACAATAACATTTTTAATACAGTGTAGAAAATTTATATTGGCAATTCAAACACAGTAAATGTCAGAAAATTAATATAGTGCACATACAGAGTGATTTTTCACAGCTAGAATCTCTAATTCAAACTGTTATCTTTTAACCTCTAGTTCAACAAACAGTAACAGTAACAACAGTAAATGCAACCATTACCAGTACATTATGTTTCATCTCATTAACTTAATAATGAATGAATGATAGCTTGTGATATTTTTTTATTTCACACCACTGTATTTCAAGCATCGGAGTATTATTATGATGATACATTTATTTTTGTTAAAGACTGATGATGCTTTGGAGCACAGTTTCTTACATCTATACTGATCCTGGTTCCATAGTGTGAGCACAATGTTGCTACTTTATTTATCCTCCTTTCCTTTGACAAGAGATTGTGTTGTTTACTTTTTCATTTTACAGCTGTTACCAGAGTGCCACCATCTGGTGAGCCTGTTAATCGCACAACTAGGACTTTTTGCCACAGGAAATGAAATACGTAGTAGTAAAAATGTTAAAGAGTTTGCACACAAATGTTGAAATGTTTTTGAATGAAAAGCAGAGAGAGTTGTGTCTTGCTATTTGCACTTATTTTGGACCGAATATATTCTTAATTATGTAGATATTCTCAATTGGGAGATGTACATTACAGAAGAACCATCAAAGAATAACTCTTCCATTTTGTCTTATGTTTCTCTCAACTGCATTAATATACAGTAATCATAGATATATGAATGATTGAATTCAGTGTTCACTTATGTAAGTGATATTGATGCAATATTCACAGAAAAGGAAATGTTTTACTGTTTGAACTTTGATTTATTTCTTTTAGATTGCTATTTGTGATTTAATTACATGTTTTTTGATGTTGAGAAACCAGAAAACTGCCTCTAGAGGGACACAAGAGTCATTTTATTAAAACTAGTGGCTACTAACAACAGATCCCACTACTGCTTCAGGGCTTCCAAACATCCACTGTCTTTTATAAAGATTTAATTCTGGACTTTTATGAGTTTCTATATTTTACATTTTAAAATATGACACTTTGAGTACTTCAGGAGTTTGACACAGCATTGGATGAACCATAATAAGCAGTACGTTATCTTGTTTTTCTGTGTTAAGTTGGATTATTATTCATAAAAATCTTTTGTTCAGAATCCAAGAGAAAAAGTGAGGCTTAAAATAATTATAATCATTGTTGTGAGATTGAATTTATGTGTTTTCATTGCAAATACTCAAACTTACAATAATACAGTATTAGTCATTTTGTAAATATATACATTACTTTGTCAACACTGTGAATATCTGAGAGAAGATGATGTACACCTGTCTGGTGTACAAATACTAAACCAACTACTTTTGTCCTACATGTATTGTTCTACATGCAAATTTTGAGTTTACATACACTTTGCTGCTAATTTGAGATTGTACCGATCCTAGTTGCTAAAGTTCTGAGGTTATAACTGTTGTAACTGACTCACTAACACCAGACAGTTTCCTGTATAAAGGATTATTTGGTATATAACAATTTTATCTGTAAGTCTACAGTTATTGTGACTGTGAACTAAATTTAGCGAATAAGGCTCAGCTGCTGGGCAAGAGATGTGAATGAGTAAAGTATAGGAAGGGAGCCCTGTACAGGATTACTTACAGTGACAGCCTTTATGAGAGGCAGCTGCCTTGCAGTCGAGACTCAGCAAACAAATGTCCAAATTAAACTTGTCAAACTTCAATTTATCATTAAAGCCTAATTTCAAGTTTCATGCTTTTCCAATTAAATCCAATTCACACCTTGAATCTAGTGGTTCAGTGTGAACCTTACAAACTTCAATGTATGCAATTCAATTACAATGCCCCCTTGCACTATGAACATAAGAAGCTTCAGTGGATGGAGCTATGCTGATGGATAGCAGGCATCTGTTTCTGAGGCACTGTGCTAACACTGACTTTAACACTCATTGTCATGAGACAGACACAGAGGTCTGCAAAGAGGAAGATTCAGGATCTTGCTGAAAAGTGGGCAAATGGTCAACTCTCAAAAATCCAGGTGCTCAGGTAGATTTTATCTTCCTTATCTTCCTCGGGTAGCATGCATCACTCATTAAAGAGTCATCTGTATTCATGTTTTTCACAGAGATCTGAAATATGGACGGCTAGCTGACGGCTAGCTGGCTAGCCGTTCAATTTGAATAGATGAACTATAATCTTATGGTCAAGGCAATATCTTACTGATGTAATATCAGTCAATTTCAGTGTTCACTGTGTAATGACCTGACTTTCTTATACACATGCCAAAGGTTATCGCATTGGCACCTCACAAAAAACACAATTTACTGTCTGGTCTTACTTACTGATCCAACTGCACATGTAGAAGGCATTTCCCAACCGCTTTCTGGGAACTGAGATTAGGAGTAATTTCAGATATTATAGCGATTGCCAAGTCTCCTAGAGCATAACTGAGTCCAAACCCCAGTTTCTATAGTCAGTCAGTGAGATAAAATCTGTCTATAAAGCATTCCACAATTTTAAATGATCAATATTTCTTTTGACAGACTGGGACCGTTGCATGTAATATATCTGGATGCTTGTGCAAGTTTATAAAATTATCATTTGAGATAGATTATTTAATTGAGTAAAATCTACCCAAATGAGAGGCTGCAATTATCCTAAATAGCACAATTTCTCAAATCTCGTTTGGTGATTTACTTGTGATGCATTTGGGCTGTAAATATATGTTCACATCACTCTGCTTTGACACACAGTCTGCTATTTATATGTGACAATTTGAATTTTGTAAAGGATACATGCAGTTGATCGCTTTTCACTGATCACATTTATGAAATGCTCACATTTCTTAAATTCCTTCTCTCAGTCAATAATAGCTAAATAATAATTTTCATGAGCAGATACTGTTGAGGGTCTTTAAAAGGATGGCATAAATCAGAACTTGTAATCTTCATAACTGACTTGTTGGTGTTTATTTTCTGGCACTCGCTTCTGTCAGCCATGCCAAGTTAGCTATTTTCAGACTTTTCTAATCAGAAAACATAACACAAGATTGACTCCGGCAATATCTTATACATTGACCTAAAAAAAGTCCTCTTTTGAAGTATTATTATATTTATTAATTGCAATTTATGAATTTTTCTACTAGCCCTGTGATGAACTGTCGACCGGTCTAGGGTGTACCAGGCCCCCGTGACCCTGCAAAGGATAAGCAGTTATAGATAAAGGATGGATGGATGGAATTTTTCTACTTGTTGTTGAATAGCACGAGATAGTTTGTGAACTGCTGAACCAAGAAAAGTCTGCCCTCCCTGGTGGCTCCTTCATATTTGTGTTAATAATGTAGACAGAGAGGATATCTGTTAAATTCTTTTATTGAAAATGTTTGAAAATGTGTTGTGAAAAAAGCTTAGACCGATCTAAGTCTAACTTCACAGCTGTTGGTTTTCAAAGGCTTTGAAGTTATTATCTTCATTGTACTATTGAAGTCACATAGTTTATGTTCTTAAGACAGATCCTTGTGATGTGATATTCTTTATTTTTTATGAGAGTTTTATAGCAAATATGTTATTTAAGCACTTAGATAGATTTTATTCTAAATAAAAACACAAAAACAATAACATCATCTGGACAGAAAATGACAGATGACCAGTTATGATCTGATTCTTAGTGTGTACATGTGTTCTCTCAAATTGTCAGGACAGTGGGTAGTGCGCTATTACAGATGTTTCTGATTCTGACATCCAATACAGTACTGTGCAGTATACATTTTTTTCTATTTTCGACTTGCTATCAAAGGTAAATCAGTTCTCAAACTGACAGCAGAAAACTGACCAAACACCAAATTGTATAATATCTTGTCCGGTATCATGAGCCAGTTCATGGGAATGACCATTTCTTGTTACTTTGAGGTTTTTCACTTGTTTCCCATTTCTCAAGAGACTCTCTCTTGGCTTGCATGCATCACATCATTTCAGATACCATCTGCTTGGGACAACACAATGAGTGTAGTATTTTAGCTCCTATCTGCCTGCATCTTTGAAATTACAGAGTGCTCTCATCTCTTCCCCTGCTCCACTTTCCTCAGATAAATATGCATCTACTGTCAGGTTTAGAATGTGCACACAGGAAAAAACACAATTTCTCAGAAACAGGAACAGTGAAGATCAATTCCACTGCTCCTCTACATTCCCAAATCCAATTAGTTAATTTCAGTTTGACAATTCATATGGTAACACCCTATCTCAAAGGCTATTAGATGTAAACTCAGCAGTGTGAACTGAATACTATATTTCATGAGGACTTTTTTCCCATGTGGTGGTTTCTGATGTCTCCCAGCTGTTCAACATCTGCAGATTTGTGTTTCCTGTCCAGAGTAAAAAGGTCTGTCGAGTCATGAGCACATTTCCCATGGTTGTGTGCTCAGCCTGATCCTGTTGCTAACATGCTCTGTGCCCTGTCTCCGAGGCCTGTAATCTGATCCTAGACCCGAAAGCACACCATCCAGTTGCCACAGGGCACCCTGCCTAATAGTTACGAGACATGCCACCCCCCACCACCACCCTCCCTGCACCATGTCACTGCAGATGAACAACAGTATGCAAGCTCCTCAAGTTAAGTTGGCATTTCCTTCAGTGACTTCTTCATATTGATAAGAGCCCTCCCAGGAGACACGGTAGAGGGGTTGGGGTGGGGGTGTGGTGTGTGTGTGTGTGTGTGTGTGTGTGTGTGTGTGTGGGACGGGGGGTGGAGAGGAGTGGAGCACGTGAGTGTGTAAAAACCACTTGCCAGAACCCATTTGTCAGAGTTTACTGGGACAGAGGTGGGGGAGGGACTCCCTTGGGATGGCAAGCCTTTTACCCCTCTAACCTCGCCCCCGACAGAGCCATAAAGCTGCTTGGTATCTTTGCGGTGAAACTGGACAAAGTCACGACAGAAAGGACCCAGAATCATTCTGGCACAGTGTGGGAATATGTCCTCTCAGGAGGAAGCAGGAATAACAAGAAGCAGAGGAAAACCACGGGGAGGACAATGGGGGAGGGGGTAGTCATTTGTAACTGCACCATCAAAGCTTCCTTCAGTTTCCCTGCTGAAGAGACAGGAGAACCCCCTTTGGTTTGAGTCCTTGCTTTGAATTTCAAATAATGGCCCATTTAGTACCATTTAGTCTCCAGGACATCCCGCATGTACATTTCTGCGTGTTATGACCACACTGTCACAGTTTCCCACAAATCACCAGCATTCTTCCGCTGTGTGATTAATCTCTCAATCTGCAGCGTGCTGGCTGCGCAGGTGCCTGTGGCCTGGTGTTTCTTTACAGCCAGGTGTAGTGGAGTGCAAGCGGAGGGACCCCAGAGGTTAGACAGCGGAACATTAGAGTTGAGTGGCAATTGTTCACTTCCAAAATATGTCAAAATGACTGATGAGGTCAGCACTAAGTGCATGCTTTTGTATGTTGGGAGAATACAGGATCAGGTGTAAACAAAAGACTGTGTTTTTCTTCTGATCACAGGCACAAAGACACCTGATGATTACCAAGGTCTTGTATTAATGTCTGACAAATTATGAAATCCTCCAGTTAATGTGACAAGTGGTTTTCCTATCTATACAGCTCCAGCTTGTCACTCGCGGTTTCTTCTGAAGATATACTGAAGCTCCAACTTGAGAATAAGGGTCACACCCACCAAAGCCATGCTCTATAACCCACTTGTAACGATGGCTAACATGTCATAAAAAGCCCTAAATAATCAAAAACATCCCTGACAGTCACCATCTCAAACAATTCACCAGTTAAACAATTGTCAGATTGTTGGTGTGGGAATCTACTTAGATGGGCACTGCTTACTGCTATGCAGGAAGTACATGTACTTACTTATAAGGGGTACCCATCAAGTTCATATAAGTATCAAATTTGTGCATTTGAGGGTGTTTAACTTTGTCTGAAAAGCAAAGCAAAAGGATAATCACATTTTCTTCTTTCATCGGCTGATTTAAAAGCAGATCACCCAGATCCAGTGCATTTGTGAGTTGTTGTTAACTTCATCAGTTATAAGAAGAGGTCATGTGGCATTTTCTTTAAACCAAGTTAAATAAATTTGTTTAGTTTTCACTGAAAGTGGGGGGTCATTTGCTAGTAGTAGTTTAGCAGCAGTAGTTTATCTTGGTGTACATGTTCTTTGGGGCTTTATGCAGTATTTACCAAATGACCTAGTTTACCAAAGTCTAATTAATGAGGCAGCACTTCTGTGTCTGATGGGAACATGCATTGTTAGGAATGTGGTTTTGTGTTCATGTTTTTTTTCCTGTTCAGTCTGTTTTCATGGGTTTGGTTTTGAGTTCTGTGTTCTGTAAGTTTTATTTGATCTTGTCTTGTTTGGGGTTTTGTAGCTTAGTTTATTCTCATGTTTATTTGCATATTTTTACCGGTTCGAGTCCTTAGTCCTATGTCTCCATATTTTAGTGTAGTCCTGTCTCCTGTTTGGTCCTGTCTCTGTTCCCTGCCCTGATTTTGCCGTCTTTCCATGTTTTGTGTTTTACTTTGGTAAATCTGTCCTTGTGTGTTCCCATGTACTGTACTTCCTGTTTTATTTTGTAATCTTCTGTGCCTGGTGTTCTTCTCTAGCTTTGTTCCTGTTGTTAGGTTAGTGTATTTTTGTCTTGATTATTAGTTTGTTACCCCTGCTTGTGTTTTTGTGCTTTTGTTTATGGATCTGTGTCTGCTTGTGTTTTTAGTCATTTTGGTTTATTCTTTATCTGTTCTGTATTAGTTTCCTGCCTGGTTGCCTTGCTGTTTCACTGTGTGTCTGTGTCTAATTAGCTCCTCATGTCATTCACCTGCGCACTCCCTCCCTTTGCTCCCTTTTGGGATGTCCCTTTTGCTCATTTGCCTATGTATACAGTATATATTGCCCTTGTTGTTCTCAGTCTCTGTGAAGATTTTTGTCTGTGTTGAGTGTTTTGCCTGTTCTCTGTTCCATGGATTTATTCCCTCATGTTTGTATTTCTCTGCCTGTGCTTTGGATTACTTTTGGATATACCTCAGTTTTGGATTTTGCCTTTGCTTGCATGTAAGCCTGTTTTGTTCTCTGACTGAACTGCCTTTGGTCTGCATTTGGGTCCACACCTCTCATACCTGCTACTGCATTCAGCGTTTCCCATGACATGCATCCTGAACACAGCCTTCAAACCCTCATTGGCACCACTTTGTCATCTGTGTGTGTGCGTGTGTAGGTGTGTGTGTCTGCCATCAAACCAACACTAGCCTTCTTTTAATCCCGGGTCATTCAGGTCTACTTAAACACGGAGCCACAGAATGTAAACACAGCCTTATTAATGCTGCCAGACTCAGTAATCTTCCTGAGTAACCTTTAACCATGACTCGGGCTTCAGCCTCAGATTGCATTTTGCTCATAATAGCATGGTACAGCAATGTAAAGTTTATAGTGAACATTTTTCTAGTTTAGGTGGGTTTGATTTTCAATTGACATCAATAGTTTGTAACTTTGACATAAAAAATGTAAAGATGTGTATTTCGAAAAAGATTTAAATGACTAATGATTAGTGCAGAGATAGCTGAAGTGTATTTACAAGTGTCTGTTTAATGGAATGTAACCAAGGCCCACTTTGTGCACAGACTTATGACTCTAAACACTGGTTCTAAAACATCCAGATGTTCTAGTGAAACTGTTGTCCTAGAATGCCCTTTTTTCCAAAAGCTCATGTCATGTTCATGTCCGTCAACAGTTCTGTCAGAGATTCAGGTGTGTTATGCTAGAAGCGGCTAATGTAGCCTTGAGCCACTGGCCTCAAGAACAGATGAGGAGCGGGCTACTGTGGTCTGGTAAACTGACTTCTTTTACCTCCCCACATCACTTGAGGCAACAGACTTTAATGTGAAAATCAAAGCACTTCCCCTTTGAATAAATAAAATTAAATCATTGAGTTTGTTGTCAGGGACTGTACTGAACAGATATGCATTTATCCCCAAAGTTATCTTTCTCTTGTTGTCCAAAAGTCACATATGTCATGCTCAGTTGCGGAGCAGCATCATAGAGGCTTGTAGGGATTTGGTGTCTTACTCAAAGTCACTTTAGGAGCTGAAATTCATGTTAAATTGGGGTCTTAACCTTTGTGCTTTGGTTGAGGATGATCTTTCCAACCACTAGGTCATCCTGGATCCTAGTTGCCTAAACAATCTCATACCAAAAACCTTATCTTTTGCACAGCAACTTGGACATTTAACAGGCATACATATAAGCCTTATATCTCATTCCTTTGCTCTCCCGCCTCAGGATAGTCAGTTAGTCTCATCTCCACCGGGAGCTTCTGTTCCCCCTCCTGCTGATCTGTTTACAGACCACGACCAAACACCCGGTGACTGGCCCACAGTTCGTCTCTGTCTGTTTACGCTGTAAGCCAGAGTACGCGCGTCAGAACTGAGCCACAGAAGCCAAGGGGGTGGACTCTAGGGAAGCCAGAGCCAGGGGAGCCACAGGTGCATGAGGCGAAGCTTAAGAGTCTGAAGATTTATGGTGAAAGTACCAATTCCAGGGCAATGATGAGAAGAGGAGGAGCGGGCCAGTCTTCTGATCGCCAGAAGTCAAGGGTCACACCCTACATCAACATTGTGGACAAAATAGTAAAGTCAAAGTATCTCTAGTCCAGCTAGAAAAGCCAGCTAGCCAGCGCCTGTCCATCTTAAGTGGGAATGGTCAGAACACGATGTTTTTATCAGATCTTGTTTGCGTTTTTCCATGAGAAAGTTGGGAGTTCTGGAACTGGCTCCATGTGCACACAGATCTGTACCTAATGCTCTGTCTCCCACAAAATAGGCTCCTTCGTCATATGATCGAGCTCGGGGACAGCCACCCTTCCCATGGTGCTCATGTTCCTCCCTCATCTCTGGGGGGACGGAGGGCCAGGTTTGACTGAATGAGGGAGGGACACAGAAACAGAGTTGGTGAGGCAGCACAAGAGTGAGACAGAGCGACATCTGCTTCTCATCTTAATGGGAAAATCCCCCCCCCCCCCCCCCCCCCCCGATCCTGGAGATTAGGATGGAGTACCCCAGACAGCTCATGCTCACTATTTGCAAGCAGGCTTCCTCAGGTCTAGTTGGCTTTAATTCAGAGTAACCCTTTTGAGTGAGTGAACCTCTGCTTGCATTGCAATAACACACCCTCAACAAGCCAGTGGTAGATACACAATATAACACATAAATTATCAGTGATCAGTGGGAAATTGTGATATTCTTATTATTCAGGAAACAAAACTAACATGAATATAGGTTGACTGTGTCTCATCATCGTCATTCCTCTTGTTACCATGATTCCCGGGGGTGCTGCTGTGTTTATTTTCTCCTGATTAGCACTGCACATTTTCACTTCTTCAGGGCTGGGAGTCAGTTAGTGGTCTGTGTTCATTCAACACCAGATCGTTCCACTATGGTTCAAAGCTTATCACAACACCTTCTAACTCCCCCAACCCTTTCAATTCCAGATCTGCTCCCGAACACCCAGGCGAGGCCGGCATTCTGCCTTTGTTGATCTTACTGCTAGAATTGTCAAACACCAGCTTTCAATAATTTTCCAAGCCGATCATCGAGGAGAAAAAAAAGCATTCGCGATTGGTAACAGTTTCGTATAGTCTGAAAGCAATCATGCCTGTAATCACACTTAATATTCCTGGGATGTCACAGTCTTACAGACAGGATGGATGTCCTGTTCTTCATCAGAGACACATCTTGGAAGGACCTCACAGTTGGTTTCTAAAGAAAATAGTGTCAGCTTTGCTACAGATCCTTCAGCTAAGCATGCTGAATTACTGAAATCTCTGCAAATGCACTATAGAAATTTAATGGAATTATGGTGTAATCTAAGAGCTTGACAGACTCATAGGGCAACACCATTTCAGTTATCAGCTTATATTTGGATATGGAATCCAGTTTTAAAATCATTTAAATTTATTCACTAAAGAACCCAATGTTGTAGGTCAGTAATTATCTTCAATCATTTCCAAATATTCGAGGGATACAGACTAGATGAGGGTTTGTTCTTGTGCAGTATAGCTGACATCAGAAACTGCAGAGCAAGAAAATAATCTAACTCCAGGGCAGACAGGCTCCTCCTTTCTCACAACCCCAGCATCACCATGATGGAACTTGTATATTTATTTGCTTATTTTCTTTTTTAGGGTAATGGAAAAGTTAAGCTTCAGCCAACGTAACTGAAAACGTTTCCTTTACAAATGGAAAGTCATACTGATTTTTGTCACAGAGAAAGAGAATATCACTTAAGATGCACTGGTCAATCCTCTCTTTATCCATTGCATTTGCATTAACTTAATACAATGCATGTTCATCCT
>NC_060160.1:17302440-17327442 GCF_021292245.1 Micropterus dolomieu
CATCGTCATTCCTCTTGTTACCATGATTCCCGGGGGTGCTGCTGTGTTTATTTTCTCCTGATTAGCACTGCACATTTTCACTTCTTCAGGGCTGGGAGTCAGTTAGTGGTCTGTGTTCATTCAACACCAGATCGTTCCACTATGGTTCAAAGCTTATCACAACACCTTCTAACTCCCCCAACCCTTTCAATTCCAGATCTGCTCCCGAACACCCAGGCGAGGCCGGCATTCTGCCTTTGTTGATCTTACTGCTAGAATTGTCAAACACCAGCTTTCAATAATTTTCCAAGCCGATCATCGAGGAGAAAAAAAAGCATTCGCGATTGGTAACAGTTTCGTATAGTCTGAAAGCAATCATGCCTGTAATCACACTTAATATTCCTGGGATGTCACAGTCTTACAGACAGGATGGATGTCCTGTTCTTCATCAGAGACACATCTTGGAAGGACCT
The DNA here is from genome assembly GCF_021292245.1 of Micropterus dolomieu. Classification (NCBI taxonomy): domain Eukaryota; kingdom Metazoa; phylum Chordata; class Actinopteri; order Centrarchiformes; family Centrarchidae; genus Micropterus; species Micropterus dolomieu. The sequence goes on from NC_060160.1 coordinate 17,302,893, forward strand.
CACAGTTGGTTTCTAAAGAAAATAGTGTCAGCTTTGCTACAGATCCTTCAGCTAAGCATGCTGAATTACTGAAATCTCTGCAAATGCACTATAGAAATTTAATGGAATTATGGTGTAATCTAAGAGCTTGACAGACTCATAGGGCAACACCATTTCAGTTATCAGCTTATATTTGGATATGGAATCCAGTTTTAAAATCATTTAAATTTATTCACTAAAGAACCCAATGTTGTAGGTCAGTAATTATCTTCAATCATTTCCAAATATTCGAGGGATACAGACTAGATGAGGGTTTGTTCTTGTGCAGTATAGCTGACATCAGAAACTGCAGAGCAAGAAAATAATCTAACTCCAGGGCAGACAGGCTCCTCCTTTCTCACAACCCCAGCATCACCATGATGGAACTTGTATATTTATTTGCTTATTTTCTTTTTTAGGGTAATGGAAAAGTTAAGCTTCAGCCAACGTAACTGAAAACGTTTCCTTTACAAATGGAAAGTCATACTGATTTTTGTCACAGAGAAAGAGAATATCACTTAAGATGCACTGGTCAATCCTCTCTTTATCCATTGCATTTGCATTAACTTAATACAATGCATGTTCATCCTTCAGAGACACCGAACTGAACGGCTGTTTTATCCACCCTGGTGGTCCTCATTTATCTGTCCCCTCTGGGTACAGCGCCATCTGGGATTGGTTGTCTCCACCATCTCCCTAGCAGGACCAGACACTTAAAAGCATTGTCTTGAGAATCTTCAAGTCTGCAAATGCACAGTAGCCACGAAGCAGTGCGGACATTTTCTTGAAAAGTGAATTAACTGATGATTATAAATGGCACTGCTGCCAAATTCCCACCAGTCGGCTGTATTATTTATTTTTTCAAGTTATTAACTTTCCCTAGCACTTTGACCTCCACCCACCCTCTCCCTGCCCTGCTCCCATTTTCTTGTTCCTTGTTCTACAAGCTATAGCTATTTCAGCAAATGTACTTCTCTACACATAAATAAATCTCCGTGCACAATTTTACTTGGCTGCAGTTTGTATAAACACTTGCGCACAGACGAACTTCACCTAACACTTGCTCAGGCCACGGCCTACTTCTGTACTTTTCCTCTTAGCGGTCAATTGGTCACCTCCATACCTCGAAGTCACTGCCTTTAAAAAAAATTGACTCTGTGGGTTATAATTATTTGAGAATTGTGAGTCATTCCAGCTTTCTCGCATTGGTGTGTTGTTGATCCCACTAATCATTTCAGTCAGGACCCAAGCATGTATTCAATTATTAGGGGAATTGTTTGACATGTTGGGAAAACGGCACACAGTTGTGTTTCACACTTCGGTTTCTGAACAGATTAAACAAACAAGATATAACACATTATTTATTGAGCTAGAGGCACTGACAGACTGTTACCTATAGACAGAACCAGGCTAGCTGTTTCCCCCTGTTTCAAGTCTTGTTGCTAAGCAAGCTAGCTCCAGCTACATAGCCTATTTACCGTACAGGCAAGAAACTCTCTCTCTAACTCTCGGCAAGAAAGCAAATAAACATATTTCCCAAAATGTCATTCTATTCTTTAAAGAAAGCAATTAGTGTTTGAATATTATTTGATTGTAACTGTGGGCAGCAGCATTACATAGTCAAGCATTACAACACGTTCTTCAGTTCATATGCAGCTACAGAAACATTTATTTGAGCTTAGTGTTTTAATGCCATCTTTACAGTAATTGCACAGCGTTACACGGCTACTGTCAGTTTACACAGGTTTACTTTATGACTGTGGCTGGTGTGTGTGTTTTCCAAAGAAACATTTTATACATAACCCCTGAGGGAGGATAAACTAATGTGAGGTTTTAAAAAACAATGTATACCCTGAAAAAATAAACAGCAACACTCAGATTGCAATCCGGTAAATCTCGCTGCCTGATTGAGTTCATGTTTATGTAAATTTTGCACTTATAGAAATAAATCTAATCTCGCTGCCATTTGATCTCAGTGCAACATTTAAAGGTATATTCCATTAGCCTCTGAGTACAAGGAGGTATGTTTACAGACTAATCTAAAGCTTGCTGCAGTACACCTGCTGGAGCTTGCAGAGGTGTTCAGTACATTTTACATAATTTTGGACATATAATTTGAAGATAATGTTTTAATATGCGAGCAGTGTTAAGAATATCTCATTTATCTGTTTAGTGGCACAGGCTGCACCACCACCAACAGCGTCAACCCATGAACTCGTGAATGTGCTCCACATGTGGGACCTCTTAATGGAGTTTAGAGTATCACCACAGGCCTGAGTTATAACCTGCTCTCTGACTGCAGGACCACTTCCGCACAGCTTGCACCGCTTGCTCTTCATTTATAAAGCTAACAGCTTTTACAACTTGCAGTGACACAAGCCGTGATAACTCACTCTCATTGCTGTTTTTCCTTTTTCTATATTACCAACTGCAGGCCTCTTAGCTTGTTGAGGTGATGACATTTTATCTTAGACAAACACCCAAGTTTCCTTTCAGAGCACTGCTGCTGCTGTGCTCCAGGTCGTCGTCATGGACAGACACAGAGAACCTTAGACCACATCTGTTGCATATGTTACGTGGATGTTACCAAACTTGAGCCTGTCTTTCTGTTAATTAGAAAAGAAAATACACATTACTTGGGCAGCACGGTGGTGCAGTGGTTAGCACTGTCACCTCACAGCAAGGAGGTCGCGGGTTCCGGTTGCCCCGGCCTTTCTATGTGGAGTTTGCATGTGCTCCCTGTGTCTGCGTGGGTTCTCTCTGGGTGCTTCCTCCCACCGTCCAATGACATGCAGCCTAGGTTAATAACTGACCCTAAATTGTACTTAGGTGTGAGTGTGACTGGGTGTTTGTCTATGTGTGACCCCGCGATGGACTGGCGACCTGTCCAGGGTGTACCCTGCCTTTCGCCCGATGTCAACTGGGTCCCTGTACGCAGGATAAGCGGTTGATGATGGATGGATGGAATAAACATTACTTCATAGGTGCTGGATTTAATAATTGTAATTGTTGTTTTAAGAACAACTTGATTTTCATCCCTCTATTAAAGGAATAGTTTGACATTTTGACAAATAGACTGTCTTGCCCCCGCAACCCTGTATGCAGGATAAGTGGTTGACAATTGATGGAAGGAAGACTTTCTTGCTGAAAGTGAGTAGTATGAGACGGCAGCCTGCAGGCGATTAGCATAGCTTAGTTTAAAAACTGGAGGAAGGGGATAAGGGCTAGCCCGGCTCTCTCCCAAGTTCAAAAATCAGCCTACCAACACCTCTAAAACTCAGGAACACATATCTTGCTTGTTTAATCAGCACACATACTGACATTTGTGGATTTAGTGGTTGTAAGACGTTTAGATTTTTTTGAACAGCTAATCCAACAGTGCAGAACATTTGTGTCGTAAATACTGCAGCTGCATCGCGCTACTGGCCATACTCGCCATTTTAACATTTCTGTTCTTACTTCCTAAGCTGAGTGGTTCCGGTAGGAGGGTTTTTGAACTTCGGACATAGCCAGGTGAGGTGTTTCCCCTTGGATCCAGTCATTATACTATGCTAGGTTAAGCTAGCCACCTCAGCTCCACCTCTGGCTCCAACACAGAGACATAAGAATGGGATCAATCTTCTAAATCTAGATGAGGAACAAAAGCAAATAAGTACATTTCCCAAAATGAAATACAGTGTCAGAAGTTTTCCACAAGCATTTCTCCCACTGGATGCTTTTGTTCAGCATTGATTCAATGCCATATGGTTTTCTGTAATTGCCCCTCAAATTAAAAAGAATTAACTTAGCAATATTTTCTTGTGACATCGGGAATTTAATCCTCACTTAGCCTGTGGTTACCACAGCCAACTGACATTTTGATGTCCAAGACACAGCTGCATAAAGTTAAATGGTACGTGGAGATATCTGCAAGGACTGATTCATGATACCTTCAGACTAAAATAACTTCCAATTGTCTGTGAATTGTGGACTGGCTTCCTACAGATGTAACAATGCTCACACATGAACCGACTGGGCATGAAAACAGGATGACACCTGACAACCTTGAGACAGAAATATGTCAATGTTGCATGGAAGTGTAAACAGGATTTGACATGTTCTAAATGAAATAACTTGTTGTCATATAATGCTAATCACCTTAGGCAACAGTAAGCAGCTTTTTACTCATGGCTGGAGCACTTCCCATTCACCAGTTATTCCAAATATAACTGTCTTCACAATAATACAGTTGGGGAAGGAGGAAAAGATTCATGGTTTGTCATGTCTAATGAAAGGAAGAAAGGGTCTGGATGTTGAATACATCCTGTTTGGGCGTGCTGTCCAGGTGGTCCAACCAAGGGGGTAAGCCAGAGATCGGACAGTGGAGCCGACCAAAGCCTGCATGGAGGGATCCATGTAGGCCCAAAATTGACGTCAAAACCCTGTGATACCCCATCGCACATGAGAGACATAACCGTGTTGCTTAGATTATAAACTCTTAGCAATCAAAAAAAGCCTATTCGGCCATCAGTGATGCTGCGTTGGTGTTTGGCAGATGAGCCTCGTAGGTGGACTGATCAATCAGTGACGATCCGAGACAGACACTGAGACATAAGACTTTTTGTTGGTGCAGCTACCAGAATTACATCATTAAACCCCAGTTATTCTGCGTGATCATGCGCAGTAGATGGTGGTGCCAACAGGAAGTAGCCCTGTAGTAGTATTTTATTGGTCCAAAACTGGCTTCACTGCTCTCCATTCAAATCAGCGGAGTGGCTTTGTCCGGTGATATACTGTCTATGGGTCCAACATGAGTAAAATGATATTACATCATCTCCCAGAATCCTCCAGTTCATGTTCATTCTTATATTCTTATATTTGTTTTAGTATTTAAAATATGAATTCAGCAACAGTCAAGGTTTTGAGCTACATCGTTAAAATTTAAAAAAGATGATGCATAGATGAAGAATAAATAGTCAAGAATTACAGTGACTTTAAGAACCTTTGGTCTCCCTGTAGGGCTCTAACTATTGTTAGTGATATCCTTCAAAGTAAGGGGCTCTCTAGCTCTCCACCTTCCCCTTCGAGGCCCCACTGTGGAGGAAACCAAAGCTGCCGCAACAATGATGAATGGACATCATTAATGTCGTTCATCTGTTTACCTTTTACACAGCAATCTGGGAAAATGAGGGGTCAACAGCAAAAGGGAAATCTGCTTACTTTGGCACTTCAGTTCCTGAGAGCCACACATTTCGTCTTCACATGACATGACACTGCAGAAGGTGAGGTACTCATTTATTCGACCAGCGGACTTTCCCTCAATTGTGTAGCCTTATAACAATACCCAAAAAGAGTTTAATTGGCATTTTTATCTTTATGTTTAATTTCTGGGTAAGTTAAAGATTTCAGACCTTCTTAATATTCATGAAGAAACATCATGTTTTTCATCCCTGATCACCCATCTATCTGCAGAGTAGGCTTGAAACTGGAACCTATATTTCTCATTTAGATAATGATTTCATTAAAGAGGCATCACTTAAATAGATAGTATCTTGTTTTAATAAATCTTTGAAAAGGCGGACATTGAATCTAAGCAGGGATGACACTTGGTTGACGCTACCATTCTTTGTGGTTATAGCTAAAGCAACGAGGACCTCAAGGTTGTTTCATGATGTGGCAGCACAGAGATCCATCTCCCCTGGAATAAGCTATCACTAGAGCCAGGTTTGCTTGTCTTGTCAGCGTGTATTTAGAGTGCAAACAATTTGTGTGATCTTGTTAGGCCCTATCAGCCAGTGAACCTTTAAAAACACCAGATAGATCACTGAGCAGATGGCGAGACGGCTGTAAGAGTCTGGCTCTGTCCTCTGAGCAAACAAAGTCTGTGCCACTGCTTAGCTCTTAAAATATTTGAAACAAAACATGGCAATCACTTGGACTATGTCAATATACAGTAGCTTTACTTTTGCTTATGGTTGGTCAATTTCACCACTTAGAAGGCAGAAAATGGCTTTAATCTTTGGACCATCTGCACTTGCAATACTGGCACAATAAGATGGACAAATAGACGGACAGAAAAAGAAGATTGATACTGTTGTAAAAGAAAACTTTCACCACCCAGACAATGATAGCACAGCTAGAAAGGCAAGGCTAAAACAGAATAATTGCAGAGTCCAGTTCCCTGAAGAATCACAGTTTGCTTTGCTTTCATTCTGTCCTCTCCCTGAATTTTGAAGAGCACCCATCACTGCCATGTAGAGATACAATTTAGGAGATGACTACTGTGATATTGCCCAGCATAATTAGAGGAAATGTCTTTCACAATCCCTGACTGTTTGCGCTTACTGATGATCTGCCTGGGCTGATGGCATTGGGGGGATGTCTCACTCTGCTTAAAGTGTCTGAGATGTTTAGAAACAACACACTCCTGAGTGTGGTCTGTACAATGGCAGGAGGCAGAGGAGCTATTCAGCACTGTTAAGGAATGTGTGGAAGCCCACAAGGAATCCTTTCGTTCCAGGGTTTCTCCAAACAGAAGTCCCACACAAGATTAACTCTATGTGTCAACAGCAATGGAATCTCCCATTCTGCCTCTGCAAACTTAACTAAATACTTAACCCTCAGAGGAAAATCTCTGTGCATCCTGGAGCCTGGGCCAGCAATGAGTATACCATCCGTGTCACCAGTGAAAAAGATCTCTAAATGTTTACCCTGTCTGAATAGCTCTCACACAAAGCCTTGAGTACTTAAAAGAGGTTTCTCAGCGAGTCTGTGTATATACTCTGTGGTGTAAATCACCTGCCATGTATAGTCTAGAATTCAGGAATAAAGCATCAGCAGTAGCATCACAATCTCTGTAATAACCATGTACAGCATCGCATAAATTACATTACAAACTTAAAGGGGAAGCGCGAAAAAATCTCATCAGTGAGTACTGAGAAGGCAGAAAAAGCAGAGCAGAGAGAGAGAAGGGGAGGAGATTTTAATAGCCAGTATGTGAAAAGGTAGTGTGGGGCAATTAGAGGCAAGTGTGTTTTTCTGCCGACGGGAGCTCAGAGCACGACTGAAAAACTGTTGGTGCAACTTCATGCATTTTGGTTGACGATTTTAGACGCAAGCTCCGTTTTTACTTTCTGCACGGAATGTGCTTTGTCAAAACTGGCTGCCACTATTCCAAACTGCATGCATTATGGTCGTTTAAGGCTTTGTGCTTTGATTCAGTTGGTTTCAAATGTGATATAAAATGATTTTCGTTTTTGACATCATTGTTCCAGCACCTCCAGTTCGCCTCTGGGGCCTTATTCATTAGTTAGCACAATCTACATCATCAGGTTACACGCGGCAGCGGAGCTACGTGACTGCACTCATTCTCAGCATTACTAAACCGGGAGTAGATGACTTGGAAATTCCCGGTCAGCATCTATTTTTTTTTTCTTTTCTGAGTAGTTTTGAACTTTTGTTGGATTGTTTCATTGTGAGCATCGGGAGCCGTCACCCCCTCTCCACTCGCAGACATCGCGAAATGAAACTGTGTTTTGTCATCCAGACTGCGGTGGCGCTTCATCTGCTGCTCTCACCTGCACAGGTAGGACATTAAACTGCAGTTAAACTTAATTCTCAGCCAGAAGTAATTTCACTCAACGTTAGACTCATCAAGTAAATATTTCCACAGTCCAGTTTGATTATTTGGGTCTACTTAAGTAATAATGCAAATTTTAATCGAATATAAAATAATGAGCCTATTGTTAGATATGTTAGTCTGGCACCAGTACAAAATGGTTGAGTCAGCAGAAGCCTGTTGATGAAGTGATAATAAGCCATTGTCCATATGGCTTTGAATGAGCGCCATCGTGCACAGTTCATTCATAAGATGGAACGTGACAAACTGCATCACTCTGCCTGTGGAACACATGATGCCAAGTGACTCACTCTTTCATTTGGAGAAGCATACTAAGCTTATAATTAGAGCCGCATTATACTTTAAAGCCCAGTTTCACAGGCATGGATTATTATTCCCAGCCCTGTATGGTGAGGCCTTTTTTTCTTTTCTTTGCAATGTAGATTTCCATCAAGCAAACACCTGATTGAAAACTCTTTAAAATAGGAATCAACAATAACATTTTGAAAGGCAAAGCCTCTAGTGTTCAAACTTTGCAGCTGTATAAGTAACAGATCCTGGCGAGTTAGCAAGCCGCTTCAGTCTGACAGACTGAAAGTGTTGGCAGTGTATCAGGTAAAACTGGCAAGAAAGTTTGCAGTCTCCATTTCTCTTCTTTTCATTTGCACCCTTTCAGTCCTGTCTTGTTTTATCCCAGCACAAATCTCCATTTTTAAGGGTACCTGCAGTGTGAATAATTACAATGATAAAGATGAGTGTGTGTGTGTGTGTGTGTGTGTGTGTGTGTGTGTGTGTGTGTGTGTGCAAAAAATCTATTGAAACTTAATTTCAGGCCAGTCATATCAATGTCAGAATAGCAGTAGATTAGCACAAAGCGGTTCTGTTCTCTGTTGCCTGACCTTTTAGTCTTATAATAAAAATGTGCCAGAAAAGGACAGAGCTGAAACTGGAGTGAGAACTCATTCAAAACTTGGGTAGAAACACTTGTAAGAGGATGTGCCACAGGACAGCAGGACTTGGGCCAACTAAAGCTCAGGCTCTGATTTCCTTCCAAGGTGGCGGATGGCTGGCAGCTATATCTGATGGCTCTCCTGTTTAATACAAAACCAGGCCAGGCATCCATTCACTGCCACTGTCACACTGCATATGCTGCTGCTACCTACTGCAGTTTCCCTTTTGCCAGGCTGCAGTCCACATATAGAAGTTGAAGTACCATGTCCCACCAGATTCTCTAGCTGGAGACTTTGCAGCTGTTGCTGAGTTGAGAGTGAGTGGGAGAGGCATGGGATCTCCACTAATCCTCATAATCAGCTCATGGGCTGCTCAGTCAAAATAGGAGTGACAAAATCCAGGTCCCTCAACATGTAGCAGGTTAAATGGCCCTCTACTGCCCATAAGACTGACAGCAAATGTAAACAATACAATTCTGAGAGGAACTGTGCTTGTTGTTTCTGAGATCCATCTCTAACCCTTCAGTTGCCATTGTTTTATGATGAAAGATCAGCTTAAAACAGAAAGTGAGTGATGCTTTAGTGCAAAGACGCACCAGATTTAGCCCTAAATACGCATAAGGAAATAAATGTCTCACATTTTTAGCAGACTAGCGACGTGCCAGCAGTCCTTTTCAAGCCAGAGTGACAAAATGAGACTCTTATGGAAGGTGTCTGTCCTGCCAGCTCCCACAGTAAACTGTCAGACTGGTGTACCAAAGTGGAAAAAGCAAACATTGGCCATGTGGTTGGGAATGCCATTTATAAGTGTCCGTCTTTGGGATTCTCTCCCCATGAATATGTTCCACTAATTGATAATGATGATTTCTCATCACTGACGCAGCTGTGACATGCCGTCAGCAGCCTTGTGACTCATGCAGTCAATCATGTCTACTATGAAACTTGGAATGGCCAAGCGAGGGTGGGGTTGACTTCAGTTGTGCTTCATGATTCCGGTTTAGTACCATGGATTTACAGCATAGCTCAGTGTATGTGTGTGTGTGTGTGTGTGTGTGTGTGTGTGTGTGTGTGGTCACTTTTTATCATTTCAGTATGTCTGATGAAACAAAGCAGATGGCTTTTTTGTGTCCCCTGGATGCTGTTTTTTATTCATGTCTTCATATTGACTTGAGGTTGTAAGATTCTTATAATAGTACATTGTAGCAACCCAACCATTTTTGGCCTGTGACCTCTCAGACCCCCTAGACATACAGCTGCATAAGTCAGTAGTTTATTACCATGTAAACCTAAGAGGGTTTTTTTTTTCATTGGGGATAGGGGGTGAGTGGCCTTTATTGGGCAGTGACAGTGTACAGACAGGAAGTGGAGTGACGTGAAAAGAGACATTGCTGATGTAGTAAGGACTTTAATCACTATGTGTGTTAACAGTACCAGTAGTTTATAAATGAGCCATGAATAAGCCATTACTACTACTAGGCTTTAATTTACCAACATGTGCAAAGCTGGTAACATATACATACTGTAGCATGCCATGATTGGAGTTACTGTTAAAATTATATATATATATATATGGCAGCATCATAATTGCTGATACGACTGATAGAATTCATGTAGTCTCAATAACTGTGGTCTTTCTGTTGATATGTACAGATCATTCTTTTGTAACTCTCCTGGTCCCTTACATATATGGCTCTTGATAGATGGTGGAAGCACCTGGGTTTCCCTTTCAAACAATGGTGGCCTCTTGGTCACCCAGTCACTAAGGCAGTGAAATGGAGAAATATAATATAACTGCTGTCCACCGGTAATTTTGTTCACATTCCTTGACACTCTCTATTCTCCTGTTCGGTGTATTATTGGTTCTTCCTGTGCATATAATCCACATACAGCATGTACAGATTGTGTTTTTGTGTCTGTGTTTACACTACAACACTGAATATCACTGTATAGATTTTGCCTGTGATTCATTCAGCAGATTGAAAGAGCTTTGCCAAAATCATCAGTGCCTGTTGTCTCCTGCCCATTTGACATTTTCCCCACCTTGTTAAAAAAAAACACCGGGAGGATCTGTGTGCATTACACCTTCTTTATTGTCATAGTAATTGTGGGCATACAAATGCAGGTGAAATCTTGCATCAACACAACCAAACCTGACTGACACAGTCAGCGTTTCCAGGGAGAAACACCTTAAGTGCTGTCGACGTGGACTGCTGCACATCTCAGGATTCAGCTCTAAAAGATAGTTCTGTTATATTAAGAAAATCAGTGAAGGATAAGAATTATAAGCCTCTTTGGTATGAGATTATGAAATTCTTTGTCTGTTTTAAAAATACAGTATTTTTCTAGGATGAAATGATAAAAACCAAATATAGGAAAAATATCTTGCCTAACTCATTTGACTTTGCAGATAGACTCATCACCACATCACCAGTGAAGCATGCTCCTGATGTCTTTGAGCAAAAAACAAAGAAGGGAGTGAGCCTCAACTTTTTCTCTTGTATCTGTGTGTTTGAGCACGTGACATTACACAGGTGTTTCCTTTACGTCATCACCAGCAGCAAAACAATACTTGAGTGTGACCATCTGTGTCGCCCACATGTGTCTGTTCATGGAGATTTGTCCTTATTCTTGTTCATAACTAGCCAAGTGTAGATGGCACGGCATCACATTTCCAGTTTCAATACAACTAAATATATCAACAATAAAAAATGTGTAGGTTTCATTTCTCAGAATCGAAGTGTCGAAGTTTTTGTTAAGATGCAGCTGAGTTATCCACAATCAGACATTAATGTTCTCCCTTCTGTCTGTGTGTCTGGCACATCTTTCTAATTCAGATGTCTGCATACTGGGCCATGCAGTGACCTGCTGACTGAATGGGCTCTTACAGTATTTGCGTTGTTGTGGTATTACTCTCTAGTTGTAAAGCCCTGGCCCAAGGGAGGGCTACAATCAGGAAATATGGATTTCTTCTTCCTTCTGCGGAGGAGGAGGAGCGGTGGTGCTCGGGGGCAGCCGTCTGCTCAGAAGGCTTTAATCTCCCATCTGGATGTAATTTAGTGTGGTTTACACAGGGAGAACAGCGTTTACTGTAATAGAGACCACAATTACCACCGGTCAGTCTTATCTCAAGACCTGTGCTGTGTGTGTGTGTGTGTGTGTGTGTGTGTGTGTGTGTGTGTGTGCATGTGTGTGTATGTTTGCAAACAGGGTGCATGGTTTATACAGTTGTGTGTGTTTGTGTGTGTCTTCAGGGGGACATTTGTGCATGCATTAATGGACCTATACTGGGGAAATTGTGTTTATCTAAATCAACATTTAAATGGACCCTTACCTCTCCCTTGTCACATGACCCTGTGTTTTTGTTTTTTTTCAAAATTTAGACAACTACTCCAAGAAAACATTGCTTGCTTGTAATGTGTCCGAACTGACTGCAGAAGACAAATTAATAATATTAAATGATGTAATTATCTTTATCTTAAAAAAGAGGTAAAGTGCCAAACTTTCTTAGCCAGGTGCAGTGACTTCCGTGATCCTTGTTCACTGTGAGGCCAGGAAACCAGCGGAGACTCCAGGAAGTAACTGCTCCCAGCCAAAGGGACGGCACATAAAACCCCATAAAACCATATGTTGTCATTATTGCACTCCCATTTTTGTTTGGATTTAACAAACAGGATATAACATGTCAGTTAGTGAGATTTAGAGGTGCCGGGTGGATTTTGTCACCTTTGGACTGAGCCACGCTAATTGTTTCCCCCTGTTTCCAGTTTTATGCTAAACTAAGTTAAACTAAGTTAAGCTACGATTACCACCTGCTGTCTACAGATGAAGTAGATATGGAAGTGGTATCATCAGCCTTCTCATCTAACTCTCAGCAGGAAAGCTAATTGAACTATAAGGAAACACAAAATAGGAATAGTTTTATTTATTGTTATCATATTGAACTTTCAAATCAAGCTCACACATTAGTTTATTTATGCTACATTGAAGCTTTGAATCTGTGTGACACCCCTAAGTTTTCTAATCTGTGAAATAACTCTGCATTTCAAAGGCTCCATATACCCACAGAACTTGAGAAATTGTTGTGGCACATTTACCACATGCTCTCTTGGTGTTTTTGGTAGTGCTCTATGATCACAAGCCCTGACCTGACCACCCTAGAGACCCAGCTGGAGACTGTCAGACCTGCAATGGCACAGGTGTCATTGTATGTTCACCCACCGCGTGTACACCAAAGAGAACCTGGCTTTCTTTTGTAGTGGTGTAGAATAGATACAGTGACCTGCAGGCCCTGTAAAAGGCCTGTGAGAATTAATGTCACGGTCATGGTGTTGATGATGTGGAATCTGGTTCTTGATAAAGGATGGATGAGGATGATCAGTGAGGCAGGGAGGTAGCTCTGTTTCTCACTCATCTAGCTGTCTCAGTGTTTGTATTCACTTGTTCTGCTTTAGTGCCCTGTGTGCTGTGTGGTCTTGTCTTCACAGACAGACCAAGAGCTTGTTTTCATTGAGCTGGAGATGCAGGTGCTATATTGGCTTGGGTCATGGCTGGGATGTTTGCCAGCTTTGCTTTTTAAACACGTTAAACATCCCTTCTGCATGCATCCCCCAAATCACCAGACTCTGTTCAAGTGCAGATTTAGTTGACAGAGATTATCAAATCACAAGCCTGCATCTCATCCATGGTCTGTTTATCCACACTGTCACCCTTACTAAAAATGGTTAAGTTTGAAAGTAGACCTTTTTGGAAAGCAATGTTAATAATGGCATGGTGCCCAATCAAGCTGGGATCCTTGTTTTCCAGAGTCATGAATAACTGAAGAAGGGGTTTCCGAAAACCAAGTACCAGAGCACTCCTGATTACCTTTAAACTATAAAATGTGTCCATATTTCACGTTTCAGTTTCCCGTTGCTATTGATTCTGTTGAAGGTCATTGCCTATTACAATCCTCAGTCAGTTGACTTAACTTGAAAGTGATCAGTTTTAATTTGTCAAAGATGATGAAGGAGCCTTGTTAGAAGACACTATCTATAGTGTAGCAACATCAGTTTACACTTTTTACTACTCCACAAATGTTTGTGCGCTAACTGGTAGTCAGATGTTCATGGTTTTACATGTTCATAAATTTTTTTTCCTCTAATAGAGGATTTGAAACTGAAACCTCTCTCCAGTTCCAACTACTGCAATTATAGGGAAGTTCTTATGAAATTATGGTGAACTGCTGGACTAATATGATGTTGATTGGGATAAGTGAAAACACAAGCACATTTCACTCAGTTTTGAACAGAATAATCTGAACATTTTGGCATTTTCAACCACAGTTCCTCATTTGTCAGTTGGAGAGTATGATGTAACACCTCCAACCTAAATGACCATATTTTATGATACTCCATGTTTACTATGGATATATTAACAATATATTAATGAAAAACTTACGTTGTCATGCAACAACCATTGCATTTTGTACTAGTGCATGTCTAATAATATTTTTGAGTACTTTTTTTGCATTCCTCCCCCCGTACAATGAAATGAATGTGTGTCATCAAGATTACTGGGCTTCTTTAAAATTCGTTTCTATTTGGAATCAAAACATGACTTACCCTTAATGTCATTTTTTGCAATCCAAAAGAGAAGAGAAACCCAGATGACCAAATCTAGTTCTGCATAATTTTTGCAGTTACAAGAACTTGTCCTATTAATTTAGGCTAAACTGGCAAAGAACCAATCAGCAATTCCTTTCTTTTCCATCATCTGTAAGGCATCACCATTTCTCTTTAGGAAACACGCAGTGGAAAACGGTGGCTGGTGTCCAGATCTTTTTGGCTATTACCCACAGTACCTGCTGTTGAATTGTACCCCTCCACCCTCCAGCTTGACTCTCAAAGTTGAAAAATCTTTTAAGACCATTATGCTGGGTCCCCATCATGTTTTGTTTTTGCACCCTACGCATGCTGCCCTTCCTCTGACAGATGGTGTTAAGCAAAGAGGTTAAAGATGATGCAGTTCAGCTGTGTGGGAGTGGAGAGTAATGAGGCCCGGAGCCTCTGTGGGCTGACAGCAGGAGCCCAGGGACACAACAGGTCCTATGATCTGACCCCGAGGATGTAGCAAACTCTCAAACAGCAGCTTACAAACTTTCACTCAAGACTTCAGAAACATAGGAGACTAGTTTTTAAAGCGGCTTTGCAATCAAGCACGTCGACAGTTTCATTACTGCCATGACTGTTATAGATGTTTTAATCTAACCTCTCTTACTCAGACTAACTGCCTCTCACTCTGCAAAGCAATCTGGTCAAAGGCACGAGATACACTGCACTGCTTAGCAAAAGGTCTCTGAGAACCAGATGTCAGGAGCTGAAAAAAAATTGTACAACCATGGGACAGTGACCAGAGTGGGCTGTAGGAGCATGACCATGATTACATATCCACTGTGTTAATTATCCAACAAGAAGGCTAGTACTGAAGAGATTAGACAATTAACTAATCTTGGAATCATTTAAGTTTCAAGTTAAAATGATAATTGCCAGTTACAGTAATGCTTAATTGCAATATTTTCCAATTAAGTTTTATGCTGTTGGTCAGAGTAATGAGCAATGTGAATGTACCACTTTGGGCATTTTTTATGTTTATGACATTTTAATGATTATGTAATTTATTAAAAAAATATAACCCATCCAATATTTAATAATGTTAGTTGCAGGCCAGTGATTCATCTCATTCCAGCTTTGAAAGAGATCAGGGAAACTTCTGTGTGCTGCCCACTTTTTAACTCCAGTGCCATATCACTCATCCAGCTCCTTCGTACTCTAGCACCCACTCCATTTTTTCCTATGTAAATGTATGTCATATAGATTTTTCAAAGAAATTGAGATAAAATCAACCTCTAGCTGCAATGGATCAGTCATAGATGTTTTTATTTCCTTCCACGGCTGCTTTTGTGGCTGTTCTTTTGTGCATTACCTAGCCCTTGATGTTTAATCTGCCACCAGCTTCAATATATTTTGTGTAAGCTTGTAGAACTCAGCACAGTGGAGAAATTTTTCTTTCTGTGTGATGGTATAAAGGAATGTTTTTGTTTTGTTGGTGTTGTTTTTAGTTAGAACTGGCATGTGGCTTTTTAAATGATTTCCCATTGTTGTATTTACCAAAGCCCAGATGTTGTACCTACAATGTAGAGGGCACAAAGTAGAGGTATTCCGTTACTAGCCAAGAGTTGAAGTATTTATAGTCAGGTCAAGTCAAGTCATGTTTATTTGTATAGCCCTTAATCACAGCTAGCTTCAAAGGTCTTAACACCCACTTTATGAAAACAATAAATAAAAATATCATACTGCAATGTTAGACCCTCTGAGGACATTTAAAAAACTCCCTGAAAAAGCTCATTTGGGAATGAAGTAAAAGAGACTTTTGAGGGAACTACTCAGAAAGCAATCCTGCTTCTGGGATTTATTAGACACATTTATACACATTTATTGATGCAAAGCAGTTCTCCCTTTCCACCAGAGATGAATTACCTCTTTGTCACCATTGATCACTCAGTCATACTGTAAGTGCACAAGAAGGATGGAATGGCTACGTGAGGATCTACAGGCAGCCTTCTATAATCTGGCATCTTGTCGGCAGCTCAATTCTCTGTTCTCAACCACAGGAGGCTCCAAAGATGCTTCCTCACCATGTCAAGGCTTAACCCATGGCCAAGGTCAGAGAAATTCTCCACACCTCACCACATTCTGAACAAGCAACTGAGACCAGAGCCAAAAAGCCCTTGTGATGTGGAGCAGCCTCATGAAGACCCATAGACATGAAGAGAGAGAGCAGATCATGTGCCAATTAACACTGGAAAAAGGATTTAGTTTGTCTGCCTGGTATTGCTAGAGAGGATGAAAAAAGGAATCAATTTCCCAGAGAGTGGGAGTGACTTTTAACAATAACTTAAACTGAATTGTGACTTTTCCATGCTGCGCATGAAGCAGATTCTGCTGGCTTATATCCTGCGGCGCTGTTCGCTGACACAGTTCGATGTACGCCACTCTAGAACAATTCCTCTGCCGGAGGAAACAGCTGTAAATTTTGGCCAGATGACCAGCCACTTTGGAGAAAAAAGGGAGATGCCTGAACATATCCCCTAACACAAGGAGGACTGAGTGGCTGACTGGAAGCTCTTGTGTATTGATATGATGTCTGTCATACAGTACATTGTGTTGCAGATAAGACAGATCTGTCCCGAATACACAAACTTGCCTGCCATTTATCTCAGTGACAGTTTTACAGGAACCTCTGAAATGTTTGTGTGAGTGTGAATGCATCATCATCATTAAAGCAGGACATTCCTCGTTAATCACATTGTTTGGAAGAA
The DNA here is from genome assembly GCF_021292245.1 of Micropterus dolomieu. Classification (NCBI taxonomy): domain Eukaryota; kingdom Metazoa; phylum Chordata; class Actinopteri; order Centrarchiformes; family Centrarchidae; genus Micropterus; species Micropterus dolomieu. The sequence continues at coordinate 17,319,814 of NC_060160.1, forward strand.
ACGGCAGAGTGTAGCACTTTGCTGACAGATGCTATCCTCACCCTCAAACTCATTTTGGTTCATAACAGGAAGTAGATGCACTTTAGCAACGGGTAGAGGATGTAAAAAGCAATATTGCTTATTGCTATCGTTTGGGAAAGTCCTTGTCTGTCTGTTTGCTATTACATTACAACTTTTGGTCCAACACTTTCAGTAAATCAGTGTGAACACAGACAGTGTTACAGTATAAAAGTCTTCAGGTGTGTGTGTTACATAAGAATTGGAATGTGACCAGTGAAAGAAACAGTGATGAGGGGAGATTGCGGAAGCAGGTTGTCTGCCGCCGGTCCAGCTCTTCTGCTTGAGGGTATTTTATCAAATGTACATTTCCCTTCCTGAGATGGAGTCAACCAGAGGTTTTGTGTTTTCCCAGGCGGATGAGAAATGCACTCTTGTTTATCATAGGATGATGGGAAAAAATCAAGACGGAGGGGGAAACCATCAATGGGAAAATAAATAGAGAGCTGAATTGTACACCACAGGAAACAGGTTTTGAACCTAAACAGTTGGGCACACAGAGGAACGTGATATATATGAGAGACTGGATCTGCTGCTTGTCAGAAAGACTTTTTCACTGCAGGGTGAAAAACTGAAAAAAAGGTGTGTGATCGTCTGCTTTATTTCACTGTAGTCCCAGCTGTCACCACTAGAGGACAACTATACTTTAGTGACTGATATAGGTAATTAATAGCAGCCTGATGCTGTCTTTATGTACAGGATATTTTGTATTATATGTTCTCGTTTGAAAGGTGTGTATTAAAATAGTAGGATGGTGGAGGCATGTGAAACGTGTGAATTCTTCTGCCACCATGTTGGCCATTATCTGTGTTTCGGTCCAACCATTTCATTCGGACGTTCAAATAAAAGGAATAAGGGTTTTACACTCTAATATGTAGTCGCAGCAAACCTAGATTAATAATCAATCAATTTTAACCATTTTTTTCTGTTTTACAGAGTCTACCCTTGTCAAGCATTAACAACACAACTCAAGGTAGGACGTTCTGCTCGTTTTATTTCTGAAATCTTCTGTAAGTGTTGGAGATGTAATGTTAATATTTTACAGCAAGAGAGTAAACTACTTCCAACTAAAGTACTTCCAACTGTTCTGTCAAGCCATAGTTTACAGTGTATGTGGTTGAAACAAGAGTCTCATGCAAACCAAATGAATCGATGCCAGCCCTGACAAAAAAAAACTTTGAAAAGAAGTGTATTCATACAAACTGTGTTTGTCATGCACTGTTGAGCAATTTGAATGGCCAAGCTCTTCAATCTTGCATGCAAGTTCTTGAATCTTGCATGTAAGTTCAATTAATTTGATATGAATTTAGAGAATGGTAGGGCATGTCTGGACTAGCAGGGATTACTCAACTGCTTACCTTCCCCCCCTATTATCCTCTCCCTCCCTCACATCACTATAAATAAATGCCACATAATGCCAAAAATATAATGAAGACTTGTAGAACTTGCAGCCAGAGGATCAGAGCACATGTAGCAGAAAAGAGCAGATAAGCAGCAGACATACAGTCAGCTCAAGGAGCTGTAACTGGCCAATGAACTGTCCCTTTGTGCTGTAAAACATTATAGTTCGTGGCCTCATCTCCCTACCGTAGATGGGTCCCCTGCCGTCTCCTTCCAGCCTGTCTGCTTTTATAAACAGCTGTTGTGATGTCAGGCTCCATTCGGTGACCCTGGGAGTCACTGCAGTCCCAGAGGTGCCTGTGGGGCAGCTCAGCTCCAGCTTCAGCAGGGTTCTGTTCATGGCCATGTTTCCAGTGTTTGTTTTCTCTTCCTTCTCTGTTTGTTCGGCCATAGTCGTCCCTGTTCCTCCCCCCACAGACTATGCAACTGGGATACTTTCACACATATACCCCCACAGGAAAGCATACTGTACATTAAACAAACATTTTCACTTCAAAATGAAAACAGGATACTCGCTCGCGTATCGCAACTGGGTTTATGTTTCTGTGTACATGGTATAGGGTTGCCATTGTTGGATTATTGAGGTAATTACAGATAGCCTACATCTTTTTCTGGCAGTTCTAATTAAGCTTCACAAACACAAACTCAAAAAAGATCGATGTCGATTGCACTCTCACTGTGAAAGTAATCTACTGTAGAAAGACAGATAGTTGGTCAGATAACAAAACGGTTCTTAAACAAATATACATTTGTCCTCTCAAAGCAAGATTCCTCATAAGAAGCCAACTTGTTTACAACCGCAAAGTGGGCCATACTCAGCCTCCTATTCTCATTCATAGTGTTGATGTTCCAAGAAGTGTGGGGTCGCAGCTTCTGCCGAACCATTGAGAAGCTGGTGGAGGTGGTTCAGGAGTACCCGTCAGAGGTGGAGCACATCTACAGCCCCTCCTGTGTGCCACTGGTGAGGTGCGCAGGTTGCTGCGGGGATGAAAACCTCGAGTGCCATCCCACCCACACCATAAATGTCACAATGCAGGTACAACAATCACACTGTGCAATATGTGTGTAATCCATTACTTTGCTTACTGTGATTGCTTCTATTGATAATCTTAACTCGTTTTACCCCTCAGCTGTTGAAAATCAGGCCATCAGAGCCAGATCAGGAATATGTTGAGATGACGTTTGTAGAGCATCAGACATGTGAATGTAGGTAAGAAAACAAGTCCTAATTTGGGATATGAAAAATTCAATAGCACGCAACCCTGTCTCCTAGAAATTAAGTTTATATACTACTAATTTACAACAGCAAAGTAATGTTAAATTTTTTTGTCAGTATTGTGAGGAAACGTTTCTAATAAATGGATGTGCCGAGTCAAAATGTTCCCACCAAACATATTTGCAAAAGGTTCTCATAATATTTCATTTGTTGACAACACAATATTAACTAAGGCATGATTCATGTTTTTCATGGTTAGGTTTATGCAACAAAATCCTTTTGGTTAGAGAGGTTGGGGAAAGATTGTGGTCAAATATTGAAAATGTCATAGTCAAATACTTTATACTTTATTAGCATTTAACAAAAACCACAGTCTTTCCCCAACTTTATAAAATGTGCTTTGTCACCTAAAGCTAACCACATGACAGATGTGAACAGCAGTCCCCGGGTTCACCATCTACCCCGACCTCCTTCATATAACTTGTGTGTGTGGTACAAAAACGCAGTACTTCCTTTACAAGAAAAATGTAAAAACATAACCCAGCAATTATGTTTCTCTCAAATCATATTTGGTAAAACAAATTAGTTTTTTTATAAATGTAATTTCTAAGAGACAGTGTTGGCAAATACTTACAATGAATGTTAAATGATACTGCACCAGGATGTTCTTTCTAATTTACTGAAACATTTGCTCCTCAGAATCAGGAAACCTATTGTGAAGGTTGAAAGGTAAGAACATGCATATATTGTTATAACATCAGTTTTGAGATTGTTGAAAACAAATTGGTAATTTGGTTCCTCTTGTAGGAAAAGACAAAGAGGGAGAGGACGGAAGAGAAAGGAGAGACAAAAAACGAAAGAATGTGACAGGTGATGGCACAATCTTGGGAGACCGAATTTATGTACTCCTCCGGCTATCAATTTACAGCATTGACAATGCATTGTTCTTTCTCGTGTTTGTCAGGTGCCAGATCCCTCGCAGGTAACTGCAGTGGCGACCCAACCCCGCACCTGCAGTGTGGCTCACTATTTATTTCCAACCCAGTGACAGCATCAAGAGTCTCCTCTGCCCATTTATCAATATTGTTTCCACAGACAGAGACTCGAACAGCTGGGTTTATTTTGCTGACATGCCATCCTGCTGACGGGCAGAGTGTTTGTAATGACAAGCTTCAACAGGAAGTGTGTTTTGATTGGTGGAAACACTGCTGTTACACACCTGACACAATGGACATGCCTGGGAGCCAGTGCAATGTAGAACCAAACCGACCAATGCCTTCTCTTTTCTACAAGTTATTACTGTATCAGATATTGTAATTTGTCATTTTCTCTGTATTTAAGGATGGTTACACTTGTTTAAAATCTATATTTATTGATACAACTGAATATATTTGGACCAGCAACCTTTTAAAAAGTTTGTCATTCTTTGTTCAAACATTATCCAAGAAGCCTTGACTTGACATAGCAGGAAATGTTGGACTGAGTGTGCAGCTGCTATGTACATGCAATAATGAAATGTCTCCCTCTACTGTTTGATGTGTTTTACTGTCAATTCAGGCCTAAATAAAAACAATATTGATCAGAAACCTTAAGCAATTAAGACACATCCACACAAGACTTTGTATACTATAAATGTCTGGTATATAAAATTGTCAGAAATCTAAATTGTTCTTTGGAATATGAAGTATCTCTCTTTCTCTGCTGTTCTGGAGGGTTGGATACAATGTGAATTACATCTGTTTAATTAATGAATGTGAAAACTAATCTTAAAACAGATTAAATGGCAACATCAGTTTATGTCAAATCGCACCAGTAAGTGTGTAACAGGCTGCAAAGGGGACGAGGCAAGCCCAGTAAGTATGGGCAGATCAATACTACAATAACCAATACACTCAAGCAGTACTCATTTGGTATTGATGCCTATTAAAGAATATCAATTATAATTATAGTTTTCTTGTTTTAATGTGATTGCAAGGTCTTGTCAGATATAATTGCATTTCTTTTCTTTGTGCAGTTGAACAGCTCACATTTGTGTCCATCTTGGTGACACAGGACTCTCACAAGCCTCTGCCACAAAGTGTTTTCCTTTGTTTGTTTTTGGAAACACTGCAGTAAGGAAGGGATCAATTGAAGTAGTTAAGTAAAATTATGTCCTTTTGTACTGTTTTCTTTTTCAGGTAGGCTACTACACAAAGAAAATCTCTATGAAAATGTAAAAAGTAACATTTCTAGTGTGTTAGTATTTTTATTTCGTTTAAATATTTATTTTTTATTAAATTGTTATGGTTGTCAGTTTGTGTTTTGAATGTTTTTAATTAAATGCCCTACAGACTATAACATAACGTAGCCTACCAATGAGTGTAATAATTTCAAATTAATTGTTGACATGCAAATGTTTTCACATTCTCACAAAAGAGTAGCCTTCTGTGATATCGATTAAAAAACGTCTATCGGTAAAGGTTTAAAATGTTTTATTCACTCCATTGTGTAGAGCCCGAAATGCCATATAAGCCTGTACTGGCCTTACACAGAGAAAAACAAGCACTCCTCTTTCCCGTCTTCCTGGCAACCTCTGTTCCCAGTGTACCAATGAGTAGTTCAGAAAACATCTCAGTAAATATTAGCTACATCTCCCAGACTCCGAGGCCTGGAAGGACGAGAATAACACAAATAGGCCAACATGGAGAATATGGTATAACCACGTGTTTTATACAGTATGAAACTATGGAGATCCATCTGTAGAAATTGTATTCAAACCACCTCCAAATGTGGCTTGGATCCTGTTTACAAAAAGTCGCATTTCGCGTGTTTTTCGCTGTCCATATCAATCTGCCAAAACACTCTGGTCCCACACCACTGTTTTAGGGGGAGGTCCCCTAACAATCTCTTCCCAAAGACAAAAATAAACTAAGGGTGTCAGCTGGTACCAGAAAATGTTAAGATATATACACTGCTCAAAAAAATAAAGGGAACACTTAAACAACACAATGTAACTCCAAGTCAATCACACTCCTGTGAACTTAGGAAGCAACACTGATTGACATTCAATTTCACATGCTGTTGTGCAAATGGAATAGACAACAGGTGGAAATTACAGGCAAATAGCAAGACGCCCCCAATCAAGAAGTGGTTCTGCAGGTGGTGACCACAGACCACTTCTCAGTTCCTATGCTTCCTGGCTGATGTTTTGGTCACTTTTGAATGCTGGCGTTGCTTTCACTCTAGTGGTAGCATGAGACGGAGCCTACAACCCTCACAAGTGGCTCAGGTAATGCAGCTCATCCAGGATGGCACATCAATGCGAGCTGTGGCAAGAAGGTTTGCTGTGTCTGTCTGCGTAGTGTCCAGAGCATGGAGGTGCTACCAGGAGACAGGCCAGTACATCAGGAGACGTGGAGGAGGCCAACAACCCAGCAGCAGGACCGCTACCTCCACCTTTGTGCAAGGAGGAGCAGGAGGAGCAGTGCCAGAGCCCTGCAAAATGACCTCCAGCAGGCCACAAATGTGCATGTGTCTGCTCAAACTGTCAGAAATACACTCCATGAGGGTGGTATGAGGGCCCGACGTCCACAGGTGGGGGTTGTGCTTACAGCCCAACACCGTGCAGGACGTTTGGCATTTGCCAGAGAACACCAAGATTGGCAAATTTGCCACTGCTCTTCACAGATGAAAGCAGGTTCACACTGAGCACATGTGACAGACGTGACAGAGTCTGGAGACGCCGTGGAGAACGTTCTGCTGCCTGCAAAATCCTCCAGCCTGACCGATTTGTCGGTGGGTCAGTAATGGTGTGGGGTGGCATTTCTTTGGGGGGCCGCATAGCCCTCCATGTGCTCGCCAGAGGTAGCCTGACTGCCATTAGGTACCAAGATGAGATCCTCAGACGCCTTGTGAGACCATATGCTGGTGCGGTTGGCCCTGGGTTCCTCCTAATGCAAGACAATGCTAGACCTCATGTGGCTGGAGTGTGTCAGCAGTTCCTGCAAGAGGAAGGCATTGATGCTATGGACTGGCCCGCCCATTCCCCAGACCTGAATCCAATTGAGCACATCTGGGACATCATGTCTCGCTCCATCCACCAACGCCACGTTGCACCACAGACTGTCCAGGAGTTGGCGGATGCCTTAGTCCAGGTCTGGAAGGAGATCCCTCAGGAGACCATCCGCCACCTCATCAGGAGCATGCCCAGGCGTTGTAGGGAGGTCATACAGGCACGTGGAGGCCACACACACTACTGAGCCTCATTTTGACTTGTTTTAAGGACATTACATCAAAGTTGTATTGGCTTGTAATGTGGTTTTCCACTTTGATTTTGAGTGTGACTCCAAATCCAGACCTCCATGGGTTGATAAATTTGATTTCCATTGATAAGTTTTTGGTAAGTCAGATCTAGGATGTGTTATTTTAGTGTTCCCTTTATTTTTTTTTTGAGCAGTATATACACTACCGTTCAAAAGTTTGGGGTCACCCAAACAATTTGGTGTTTTCCTGAAAAGTCACACTTATTCACCACCATACGTTGTGAAATGAATAGAAAATGGAGTCAAGACATTGACAAGGTTAGAAATAATGATTTGTATTTGAAATAAGATCTTTTTTACATCAAACTTTGCTTTCGTCAAAGAATCCTCCATTTGCAGCAATTACAGCATTGCAGACCTTTGGCATTCTAGCTGTTAATTTGTTGAGGTAATCTGGAGAAATTGCACCCCACGCTTCCAGAAGCAGCTCCCACAAGTTGGATTGGTTGGATGGGCACTTCTTGCGTACCATACGGTCAAGCTGCTCCCACAACAGCTCAATGGGGTTCAGATCTGGTGACTGCGCTGGCCACTCCATTACCGATAGAATACCAGCTGCCTGCTTCTGCTCTAAATAGTTCTTGCACAATTTGGAGGTGTGTTTAGGGTCATTGTCCTGTTGTAGGATGAAATTGGCTCCAATCAAGCGCTGTC
>NC_060160.1:17327542-17338019 GCF_021292245.1 Micropterus dolomieu
GAAATCTTCAATTTCTTAGCAATGTCTCGCATGGAATAGCCTTCATTTCTAAGAACAAGAATAGACTGTCAAGTTTCAGATGAAAGTTCTGTTTTTCTGGCCATTTTGAGCGTTTAATTGACCCCACAAATGTGATGCTCCAGAAACTCAATCTGCTCAAAGGAAGGTCAGTTTTGTAGCTTCTGTAACGACCTAAACTGTTTTCAGATGTGTGAACATGATTGCACAAGGGTTTTCTAATCATCAATTAGCCTTCTGAGCCAATGAGCAAACACATTGTACCATTAGAACACTGGAGTGATAGTTGCTGGAAATGGGCCTCTATACACCTATGTAGATATTGCACCAAAAACCAGACATTTGCAGCTAGAATAGTCATTTACCACATTAGCAATGTATAGAGTGTATTTCTTCAAAGTTAAGACTAGTTTAAAGTTATCTTCATTGAAAAGTACAGTGCTTTTCCTTCAAAAATAAGGACTTTTCAATGTGACCCCAAACTTTTGAACGGTAGTGTATATATATATATCAGAGAGAAAGGGTATGGTGGAAGAATTAAATCGATTTGGGCTAACAGGAGCAAGATTAATAAGACAAACCTGACACTGTGGTAGGTCAGTCCAGTAGATGGCAGCAATAATGCCAGCTGCCGTAAAAGCTAAAAGAAGAAGTAGAGGAAGCAAGACCAGAGTCGAGTAACTTACTACTGTAGGGAAAGTGTAACCTTGGATGTCACTCTAAACGGATGTTTGTTTCCAAGCAAAGGGCGTATTGGTAAGGTTTGCAAAAACTATCAGCCAATTAGCTTATAAATAGCAAATAGTCCCATGATGGGCTGGTGGCCAAGGTGCAGCTACGGTGGCTAGCTAGCGTCACGTAGCTAACGTTAACAGAGCTAAGTTAACAGCTGCAGTGCAGGGCAGCAAACCGTAATAACAATAATAATAATAATAATAAACTAAGATTTTGTTAATTGCAGTAAAGTATTAGTCTAAACAAGTTAACCAATGTATGCCAAATATTGGCAAGTTAACTGTTGCTTACAGTAACGTAATGTTGACAAAGCTGTGTGTGTAAACAACAACAATACTAACGTTAGCTGTAACTATTTATTAAGAAGTTATAGCCTAATTATTGGAAAGTTAAGACTCACAGCTTATTATATGTACAGTTTGCCTTGATGTCTTTTTTCCCATTAACGTTACAATACTGTGTGCAGAAAGCATTTCTTACAATATTAGCTCTGTAATCAGACTGGCAGTGTGGGGGGTGACAGGCCCCATATTAAAACGTCAAGCTCAGTTCAATAAATGGGCACAACTTTTATAACAATTTAATCTAATATTCCGTAGTTAAGTGTTATGACGTGGTAAACGTACAGTCCAACACAATAATATCCTGTTTTGTAGAGGTGTGCATAAGCTTTTCTGTGGCGAGGTCGACAAAATTTTAGAGTTCAATGATGTTTAGTACAATAAAGACTTAAAACGGACTGCACACTTGAGTCATTAAATAAACAGTTTAAAGTAGCACTCTATAGCAGGGCTATTGTGTCAACTTGCATTACATTAAACTGTTGTAAATGATTTTCTGGCCCTGGGTGTGGAGAGTAGACTGATCAGGGAGATGGTACTGTCCTACTGACCCATCAGCAAGTTACTTGTCGATAAAATTATGTAAGCAAAAATAAATAGGTGTCACATTGTGGAAAAATGTCAAATTCAAATTCTAACTGCATTGATCTTGTTCAGTCACCTTTCAACTCTTGACTCTCTATTTTTCCAGAAGAGATAAGCATGAGCAGTTTTAGTAGACCCGGCAGACACAGGACACCACCATTCACCAGGGCAACACACATTGGAGTGTCCAAGTCTGACCTGGAGAGAGATTCAGGCTTCTCAGGTTTGATTTAATTATGTTGCTCTACAGCTATACATCTTTAAGTCTGTTATTATCCCAAATGTACCTTTTTATTTTGACACTGTAGTGTCGCCTGTGTGACGAGTGTTGTGAATTGGTTGTACCTCCATATAATTAGCATTTCCATGATTAGAAATTTGTCATAAACAAGTTCAACCCTAATCAAATCTAGAGATCTAGGTCACATTTTCTATGTAGGCTATCCTCTATTGGGTCAATATTTATTTACACTCTGAAGGCTGACCTGGATTTGGTTTTACCCTCCTCATCAGGTTGATGGTATCTATTTCCAGACGCTCTGGAGACGCTTATCTACATCTGCCACTGTTTTTATTGTACTAATGTTCTGCCTCAGGAACTGTATACAATAGGAGAGTAAATATGTTGCTTTTTTCAACATGATGAGACTCCTATGCTTGTTCTGCCCTCCTCAGATGCCAGCTCTGAGTACTTCAGCACAGTCGATCTGACTGACTCTGAAGATGCAGGAAGGAATAGGTCGATAGTTGGCGAGTCGATAGCCGGCCAGGACTTGACTGGAGGCTCATATGCTGGACTGTCTCCAATGATCATCATGAATAACTTTGTCTTAAAGCAGGTAAAGTACAACAATGTATGCCTGCCTCTGCCTAGCACTGTTTATTTAATTTCTCTAGCTTTTTTGACTCTTTTTCTTTTTCCTCTGAAATTTGATTGAAACCAGGGAAAGCAGTTTCTAGTGTGAAACATAGCTAAAGCCTCAGCTTAACAGTTGCATCACAGCAACATACATCTTCCTTAAATCTGCTCTGTCACTGTGTTGTTAGCCGAAAGGGCTTATACAGATTTTTCTCTCAATTTATTAGAGATGGTTTACAAGCTGAGCTACCGGCTGACATTCCCTACATTTCTTTGTTTGGTGCACTAATTTTATATATATTGTCAATTAAGTGTTAAATTACATTTGGCTGAAAAATCTTCATGTACATTGTAGCTTTTTAGTAGTTGTAATTCTGTTTTTTTTAATAGAAAATACTTACTGTACTTATATTGCACTGTTTATACTGTATTATAGGTTTTTTTCGGATATAGTGTGATATTAAAATTTTTCTTTTCTCTAGCCACCCCTGATGGCTCAAGCAGAAAAACAGTGGGGCTTTCCTTCATCTTTAGAAGTGATGCCTCAATCACAGGTTGTTCTTCTTCAACCCATGGTATCAAATGGTAGCAGCAGCTCTGACAATATCCGACAATCAAAAAGCTACATGCCCATCCTCAAGTCATACCCCAGAATTGCCCCACACCCTGCAGAAGCGCCCACTAAGAGGACGGGATCGTCCAGGGCGAGAGTTAGTTCAACGTTGGGATATAACCAGCGACAGAAGAGGCACCACCAAGGCCTAAAGCTTTACAGCTCCCCCAGCCCGCACCCAGCACCTCCGACTCTCAAACCCATCTCCAACTTTGCAGCAGCAGACAACCAGTCACAAACAGCAGAAAGTCAGGCGCAACTCAGTGACAAGTCTCTCTCCTCGCTGGCAGGGACCACCTCTCTGCCCCCCTACACAGATGAATTCAGGATAGAGATTGACAGCGACAGGATGCATGCTGACCAATACCAGGACCCCTTCTCAATTGACAATAACAAATTGAAACGTTTCAGCAATACCTACAACATTCTCAATAAATCTGGCTTGCTGGGGATCACGTTGCGCACAAAGCAGCTGATCAAGGAGAATAAACGCACCCAAGGCCAGCTGCAGCAGCTTCAGGAGCAAACGGCCCTGCTGCTGGAGGCTCTGAGCAGCGGAGACCCGCAGCTCTGGACTAAACTGCAGCTCTCTCTGCAGCACACAGACAAGGAGCAATGGGGAGCTAAAGCTCCTCAGAGAGTCCTGGCATAATGTATTCAGTGGACATGACCAGCAGTTCTCAATCAGAGGTTCACAAGATGATTTATTAAATGTGAAATCATATCTCAAATCTTAACAATAAACACTTTCACAGCATCTGGCATCTTAACTTAACAAACTAAAACTTCTAACTAACCTAAACCACATACTTTCACACTTCTGTCAGGAGGTTGCTATACAGATCATCTTAAATTTGCACGCTGCGGAGCCAGAAACATTCAGAACTGCTGGTCAAATATGAAGTTGACACCTACACACCTACTAATACCAAGTTGAGAAGCAAGCTTACATTTCAAACCCTTGCCTATAATGAATTTTCTTGTCTCTCCTCCTTCAAAATGTCAAGTATCACTTGTAACAGGGCTATGGATTCTATATGTTGAAATCCTGAATCCATAATAGGCATGCCTTACAGCACATGTGAGGACACATGGGTTTAATTCCTTACACATGCCTTGAATGTGATTACTGTAGAGGAAATATAAGCATCATTTTTACTTTTTAAATCAAGTAGGAAACATGGTGTGGATACCTCTGGCCTGTGTTTCAGTTTTCTTCTTCGCAGAGAAGGGCCTTGAATCAATAGGGCACTCTCTTGTCTCTTTTTTTAAACATTGTCTTTGTTTTTAAATTGGATGGTAAATGAAAATGAATGAGCCCATGCCTCCTTTGTGAGCAAATGTACGTACTAAACGCTTGTATTCTCAAACAACAGCTGGATAGCACACAGTAAATTCAGAAGGCTGGCAAAACCATTACCATTGTTTTCTGTTTGTTTTATATTTGTGCTGCTTGGTGTCAGTATTATTTATTTTCAATTATGTTTCTCACCGAGACTAAAGCTGTGTGAATAATATAATCAAACTAAGCACATTATGATGAGGTTTCCAGTTCACTGGCAAAGCAAGCGCCTTTTTTCAAAAGATACCTTAAAGAACTACGTAGGAATTTGCAAAGGTTTCAACTGTAGCAAGTGAAGTGCTGTAGCCATGCATTTTTCTCTCGACTTTGCATATGTTGCTGCCATGTTCATTCCTGCTTAAGCTCAGTGTGATGTGTTATTAATTGAAACTCCAAGGCAAAGAAATGACAGCTAAATGGCTTCTTTTAGTTTGATATTACGGACTCTTGCACTTTAGTTATACGATTACTGACAACATTTCTAGACAAATGTTACGACATGTATCCCTAAGTGAGCACTCTGTGTTGATAAAACATTGAGAGTATAAATGTACCTGGATGCCAGTGCCTTCTTTGAATATGTTTGTACTTCAGATCAATTAATGAGCAGCGTAGATTGTGAGCTTCATGTGGAAGAAAGTTGAATGTACTACTCCAAAGAATTAATATTCTTCTCTGAATCGAAACAAACCGTGCCCTGGTTAGGTAATACATCCAGAGTTGCAGTAGAAAGAATAGCATGAAGACAAGTCATAAATGGTTCAGTTTTAATGTTAAGTTGAGGATAACTGTTAACTGTATTTATTTTTAACAATGCACTACTGTTGCAATATTTTGTAATTGTGATTAATTAATTGTAAAACTAAGAAATAATCGAGTCAGTCTTGAGGTTTTAAGAGTGCAAAAGGAGGGGTACAAAATGTATTTAAAGATTGCTTTTCAGAGATTGCTTTTTTTCTGTAATTGTGAAAAGTGCTTTCTGTATTGTTTCTTTAGCAGGTCACTGACTAATAATGAACTCTCATAAACTCTGTTTGAAGACTATTTCCTCTCAGTCATTTATTTTATTTTATAGCTCAGTGTGTAGTTTAAAAACAAATTATGGCTGCTTGTTGTGATTTGAATACTTTTATTGGTATAACAGGAATAGACAAAATAGCTTTAAAAAGTATATTTATTGAAATCCAAAACATCTCTGTCATGATGTTGAATATGTCAGTGGTTGTAGCCACAGCATACCAGTGAAAAGTCATTATTATTATTATTATACATAGGGCCCTATCATTAGCAGTGTGGCAAGTCCCTCATCTTGGGGGTCATTTGTAAGCACAAGTTTATGGCACATTGTGAATAATACCCTGGATAATAATATGGTAATCATCTTCACATTCCCCCAATCCATTCTTATAAAGGAGCATATTACTGCGCCTCCATCAAATTGTGAGTCACATTCATTTGAATAGAAAACATCAGGCTCAACATGTAACAAGCTATTGTCAGAACAATGTTTTCAAGCCTGGCAGTTTAATAATAACACTGACTGTAGATTCCTTGTCTGCTAGCCCTTATTGTTACAAAAAAGAACTTAAGTTTCCTGAATGTCACATTGTAGCATCCTACAAGGAAGTGTGGAAGAACAACACACTTGACTGGTAATCTCGGAGCTCCGCATGTTGCAGGCATTCAAACCAATAGCATAAAATAAAAACGCAAAACTGTGAATGCATGCACTTATGCCAAGCCATCTTTCTATTTTGATGTAAGCATGTAGCATGTGAGTGTAAAACTGCTGGATGTCCCAAACAACAAACTTATTACTCTTATATTGCCTTGTCAAAAGCTACTTACTTAAGGGATACACTTACACTATTCACTTATTAAAAGGTTTCACACAGATATATGGCTCCTGTCCTTAAAGGAATGTGTGCTAACAGCTAACTATTTCATGGACTACTTCAAAGGTCATAAAGCATCCATTTAGTATTTCAAATCAATCACCATATGGATCCCAAGACAGAATTTTCTACAACTTGTGACCTATTTGGAGCTATTGATATGACTTGTGATTATCACTCAGTCTTGTTTATGTGCATCTGTGTCTTCAGGACACAGCTCCACTGTCTGCACAGGCAGGATAAGGCCAAGGATCCAGCGAGTACCAAAAACATCCTTAAGGTTGGTTCTCCAGGGGCTGCGGTTCTCCACGAGCTGCCCCCTCTGCATCTGACACCAGGTCTGTCCCCGGGCCACCAGCAGCACCTGCTGGCAGCAGAAGCCTGCACAGACCAGGCCGATGCCCAGCCACACATAGAGCATCAGCACCAGGAACAACTGCAAGCCTGAGATTGTTCCTGTCGGGAGACATTAACAAGGACACATTTAACTACTAAGTCAACGTGTCTTGAATACACGGTTTAATTAAACAACTCACCCATGAAGAAGTAGCCAGTGGAGAGGGGGAGAAGAGTCAAGAAGGTCAGCGGGTTCTCAAAGGAGATGGAGTACTCCACTGTTAAAAAGGCAACACCAAGAACCAAGGAGTACAAACAAGTGCATGATGTATAGATGCAGAACATGAGGAAGTAGCGCATGTTTTTGTTGCCAATGCAGTTTCCAGTGAAAAAGCAGTGGTGATCCCTCTTGAGAATGACCTTCTTACACAGTTTGCAGAAGTGGCGGCCGTTTAGGAGGTAGTGTGCGTCCACTTTGTCCGAGCAGTGTGGCGAACACACCGGCACCACAGTCTCGTTGGCGCTTTCAGCCGGATACTTGATAGTCATTATGTAATTCCCCAGTGCGTTGAACATCAAGAAAAGGAAAACCACTGTGTGAAGAGTTGCAGACCCCCTCAGCGATGTGTCCGGGTTTGGGAAGATCGTCGGGATGAAGAAGCAGAAGTGCAAAATGAAGGTGACTGCTGTAGCCATGAAGAAGTATGCAGGCGCTACAGCATTGAGAAGTCTCAGTTTTAACATCCTGGTGAACATATCTGAGTGAGAGTGAAGATACAGAGAGCAGAGTATAATCAAAAACCTTTTGACAGCTGCTGGAGACTCTGGGAAATGATTATGTGACAGCAGTTTGCCATGAAATAAATGTCCTTTCGAGAGGTTTACAATGGAAAATGTTAAAATTTATTCGGTCTTGTCTAGGTCAACAAAAGATTTAATTAACCCAGACTGACCGTGATGTCATTAAAATAAGCAATCATCATTAACATTAGCAATACTAATATTTCAGAACATATAGTATCACCTAATAGCAAAGAATTTCAAAATGTTGTATATTGTATGTATATTTTGATATACTGTATCCTCTTTTTTATTATGGCTCTTATAAGTTACTTTCAGATGCAAATAATATTAATTCCTTTGCACTATTTGTGTTTATCTACAACTGACAAAAAAATTGTTTATAGACATTGTTTTGTAATATATATATTCACACATACATCATTTTTTTAACCTACTTAAATGTAGTTACTAGTTCTATGTTCATTTTAACCAATATTTATTGTCCTAGTTTAGCTTTTTGTTTTTCTGTCTTCCTGTAAATTGTTCTGTGTACACTGAGAGCAACTTAAAACCAGAGTAAAATTCCTTGTGTGTGTACACATTTCAGTGCCAAAAAAGCTGACTCTGAAATAAGATTAGATGAAAAAACACAACCAAGGATATGATTTGGTTTAAGGACTATTAATATTAAGAATCTTGGTGAAAGTAACACACCTCCTATTAGGCAAGACAGATCAAGATGAGTTTGTGATCTCATTTAATAAAGAGGATGTACGTCTTCTGCTGCTGCTGAGGAAAACTAATTTCTCTGCAAAGTAGGGTCTGGGGACTCTCAGGGGCCATTGAGAATACCAGGAATATCTCACCCTTTTCAGTGTGATCTCCTAACTTACTGCGTGAACAGATGTCCAAACCACAGAGAATCAGACCAAAGCAGGAAGGAGCTCCCACAGACTAAATTTCAAATGGGTCGTTATGCTCTTAAGTGAAAATCTCTACCAACGAATGTCCTAGATGACAGAAAGAATTAACATCCCAATCAAGGACTATCGCAGTTTCCTCTCCTGTTTTCTTCAGGAAACTGATTACACCGATGGCCTCAATCATTCAATTCCCATGACGACGCAATTAAAACAATTATCTTGTAAATCCATCGTCATCGTGTCCAGGCTGCCTACCTGCAGATGTAAGAGAGCGGAGGAGCTGTCCTTTCAGCACACCGGAGCCTCGGCTCAGATCTCAGCACGTTCATTCAAACGCACGGAATGTGTTGTTGCAATATCGACGTCGACTTTCATTATTGGGGTGTCTGTTCCTTTGTCTACCGCCGCCTGTTGGTCTGGATGCGTCTGTTTCCCCCTGTGTTTTTAAAAAAATTATTTTTACTTTTCCTTCCTTTACATGTGTTGAATAATTTACTCACCTTTAGGCAGACCGCATCCACATAGATAGGCTATGTGAACATAAATTGACGTTTTTAAAATCGAATTCATTTTTCTGTCACAGCGTTTCGCTTAGGCTATTGTTTTTGTCTTATATTTGAAATACTCTTAACTTTTATATTGACCTCTAATACCACGTGTAGAGTTTTTACAATATTTTGAACATTAATGAAATTTGATTGTTGACAGTGAAGGATGAGGTGGTATTCAGATAATTTCTTCAAGTAAAATAGCACTGTAACACTGTAAAAGGACCTCATTACAAGTAAAAGTGTCACTTAAGTAAATTTGAAGTGCACACGTTTTCTGACCTTTATGGTAAATACATTGTAAATACATTGAAATGGGACCAGGTCTTACTTTCTTAAGACAAGTGTTGCAGTATGAAAGTCTTACCTGAAGAGAGGCTATGAAATCTTAATTGTAGGCGACGCGAGCATACCACATAGGCTATGGAACAGGCTACAATACAATTTATCAAATTGCATCGGATTTGGTGATCAGCGCGAGGATACACACATGACTTCGTCTGGTTTTCAAAAAAGGTGTTAGAACAAAGTATATATGCTACCACCACATAATTGCCTAATTGGATTATATTCACAGGAAGTAAGCTACTTGCACCAGTACCGTGAACTACTTCAACTATGTAGTTTGAGAGAACAAACTACAAGTTTTTTGTCTTTAACTTCTATAAGTAGTTAGTTAGCAGATTCAAATTGTTAATATAAAAATATATATATATATATATATTTTTAATAAATAAAAAATATATATATATATATATATTTTTAATTATTATTATTTATTTATTTTTTAAATATATTTTATATATATATATGATAAATGATTACACTATTATAGATTTTTTTTAAATATATTATGAGGCAAATACTTTGGTACTGGTTTCGAATGCAGAACTTTTACTTGTCACAGTATTTTTACACTGTGGTATTGCTACTTTTACTTAAGTAAAAGATCTGAATACTTCCTCCACCACTGCACAATTCTCAAACTTCATCAGTCTTTTGTTCTTGTGTACACAAGAGTGTTTTCTAGTGATATAAGTCTTAGCCCACAGTGAGCATATACAGTGGGGGAAATAAGTATTTTACCCCTTGCTGATTTTGCAGGTTTGCCCACTTACAAAGAATGCAACAATCTACAATTTTAATCATATGTACATTCTAACAGTGAAAGACAGAATCCCAAAGAAAATTCCAGAAAATCACATCATATGAATTTATAAAAATTGATGACCATCTGATGAGGAAAAACAAGTATATGACCCCCTGGACAAACAGCAAGTATTCTGGCTCCTACAAGCCAGTTAGTCTTTCTTTAAGACACAGCCCCAATCCCAACCAATTATCTACATCAAATACACCTGCCTCACCTCGTTACCTGTATAAAAGACACCTGTCAACACCCAAACAACCAGCATCCAACATCACCACCATGGGCAAGACCAAAGAGCTTTCTACGGACATCAGGGACAAGATTGTTGATCTGCACAAGGCTGGGATGG
>NC_060160.1:17338119-17411261 GCF_021292245.1 Micropterus dolomieu
ATAAATTCATATGATGTGATTTTCTGGAATTTTCTTTGGGATTCTGTCTTTCACTGTTAGACTGTACATATGATTAAAATTATAGATCGTTGCATTCTTTGTAAGTGGGCAAACCTGCAAAATCAGCAAGAGGTCAAATACTTATTTCCCCCACTGTAAGATCATCAAATTCAGAAGTGGAGTGACTATCAGCCACCAGACATGGAGCATTGGGACTGTGGTCCCCAAACTGGGAGAGTGACTCCTGCAAAGGAACAACACCCGAGGTATCTGTCCAGAAGACTGCAGTCCCAAGACCAGCTAAAATACATTGCAGAACCCTCAGACTTGAAGGCCTCTAGCAGAGGACCTGTTAGAGGTGGTGAACAACAGACCATACAGTTTTGTGTTTTCATAAAGTCTCAATTATATAAGAATTTCTTTCTAAACACAATTGTGTTGTTTTTAAACAGGAAATCCGAATAAGTTCACAATACTCAATATTTGTGGAAACTAATAACCTAAAACTTTTTAAGTAGTGGTAATAATATTTGAGTAAACCTCAACTTACTTACATTTTTTTTAAATCTTTAATTTCTGCCTACTAATTTACATTGATTTACTGTTGCTTATTAAAATTAAATTCCTGTAATTCTTTACTCAACAAAACGTAATTGTGCACAACTTATACTCTACTCAAAAAAATGTGGAAGCTCACTCAACAAAATTACTACTAGTCAACTTAAGATTTACAAAATACCCATTTTCAGATAGTAGTCCTCAACAATACGAATACAACTCCATTATTACAATTCAAGTTCTCTACTTTAAACATCTCCTGCCATTTCTACATTTCACATATACAAAATAAGGCAAATCTTATTTTGATGCTTGATCTGCTTAATTTGACTGCTTGATCAGATAATTAACCAGCAACAATTATGATAATCAATTTGTTTTCATTCTTTTTTGCAATAATGTTGAAAATTCTCTATTTACAGAGTCTTAATGAGATTTTTTGGTGTTAAGTGATACTTTAATCTCTTGAGCAAAGTCCTTTGAGCTAAATAAAATTTAATTTTACTACTTACTTTATTGTATTTTGTGGAAAAAGTGACTGCATAATTTTTTTCTATCAGTAGCACTTTTACTTATAATATAAAAGGGAGCTTTTAATGCAGAGTAAATAAATAAATTTAAATGGAATCATAAGCAAATAAAGATAGCTAATAAATATTGTTTAAAATAATTCCCACACTATGCAAATTGTTAAGTCAGGTAGATGAGGTAATGGAACAATATAAAAAAGAACACTGATCTTTGTTTTGAATATCCCTCACTGTAAGCTTGTAGTAAACATACTGAGCATATAAACAGACAGTTCAGAAGTTTGTACATTTAGCTGACGCTTTAATCTGTGTCAGAGATTTTATGCCTCTGGAGCAACTAGGGGTTAAGTGTCCTGCTCACGGACACACTGGTGGACATGTTACAGGGGGGAATTGAACCCAGGTCTCTCACATCAAAGGCATGTGTCTTATCCACTGCTCCATCACCACCCCCAGAGAAACAGACAAATCCATCCACAGCCACCTTTCACTTGGGTTGAAGCGGACCGCATCAGGAGCTTCAGTGTCCACATTGAGGAGGGTCAGCAATGTCTGGTTCATCATCGCACTGCAAAAAACAATCCAATTATGAGGATTATTATAAAAACAGCTAGCCCTGTATGCTCATCGGTGCCCCCTACACACTTAAAAGCCTCCCCGACCCCCCCAAGCCTGTCTTGATACAATATTCACATGCCAAAATGTTAAGAGTTACTGGTGGCTATAATGATTCCTTCTGTCTATACTGACTCTATAATGCTTTCTCTATCTGATTCGTCTGTAAAAGAATGAGGACAAAATTCTAATGTTCATTAGAAACAGTTATGTTTTTAGAAGTTAGTCTTTGTGTGTTTACTTGCTGAGCTGCAGCAGTGGAATACTTCTTTCCAACAGTAAACCTACACAATGACCTAACAACAATATCCATTTATTTTTTTAACTAGACTGCTTAAGCCTCATTTAGCTTCAATTAAACTTAGCCTCCTAAGATCCTGTGTCCTCATATGGGGCCTTTAGGTTTTGGGATCCCTGCACCGTGTACTTCATTCTGCTTAACTTACACCTATTGTCTTCATTAATGTTGCGGTTGCCTGTGCCCTATGCCTATGAAGGGGATGCTTAAAATTATTCAATCAATCATCAGTCATTCCCCAATCAGAAGGCCTGGATGATTGGAGAGCTCTATCCAGAGCCAAAAAAGCTGCTTTTCAGTTGGGTGATAAAGAAGCTTATAGCACCCCCAGAGCGAGACTGAAAGCTGGCATCAGGGAGGCAAAGCGGAGACATCAGCAGAGACTGGAGAGAAACCTCAACACCAACAACACCAAAGATATGTGACAGGCCATCAAAAACATCCCCGGCTACAAAAGCAGGAGCTCCCCAATCATGTGAGGCCACATTACAAGATGAACCTGACACTTTTTATGCTCGCTTTGATCTCCTCAACAAGCAGTCAGCTGTAAAGTCAGTAACACTTTATTTTAAGGTGCTTGTAATAGGAAGTTATTAACAGTTAATAAGACACTTATAAGACCTAGGATGCTTATAAACATAAATAAGTCAATGTAAGTGTTAATTAAAGCATAATTAACACATTTATTATTGCTTATAAGACAATTAGAGGCTCTTATTAGAAACATGTTAACAAGTTATATATACCTCATGAACCTTAATAAGATGTTCATTAAAATTAATGACACTTAATGAGTGTTAGTAATGTCTTAAAACACATTTATTATTGCTTGTAAGATATTTATGAACTCTTATTAGAAACTTGTTAACAGCTTATAGACCACTTATCAATGTTAATAGGATGTTTAATAACCGTAATCAGACTGTAAGAAGTTTATACACTTTATTATGCACTTATTAACCATTAATAATGCTCCTTTGCAGCTACCTAAACTAAAGTGGGAACAGTGTGTTATTTAAATTAATAAACCCTTCATTATGCACTTATTAACCATTCACAATGCACCTTTGCAGCTACCTAAACTAAAGTGGGAACAGTGTCTTATTAAGATGAGTTGATGTTTATAAAATAACTAATACAAGAAGGATGTGGAAAAATATTTAAAAAGTTAGTGTTATAGTTGTGAAGCACAAAATCATACTCTAACATTTTTTTACATTTCATAACTTTCAACTAAACGCAGCAACCAAAAGAAGAGTATATTAAACTTTCACTCAAACACACGAATAAAATTAAAGTGCAATTACAAATACATTTTCTTGAACATTAACTCTACAACATTATGTATGACAACAGATTTTTTTCAATTAAAAAATGACATTGTACAGATTTTGTGTTTTTCAGTCCTCCACCTTCAACAATGTCTATATGGCTTTTAGGCCAGTAAGATGACCTTGAGATTGTGGACTTTGGGGAACATTTTTTGGTTCCCATCCTTCAGCTCCACAGAGATCTTCTGAAAAACCTTTAAAGGCCCATTAAGTAGGTGAAAGCCCTACAATTATTAAGAATTAAACCTACTTTTGTTGCTAGATGTTAAGAACACATATAGCTCTTCTGAACAGAAATCTGGGTGGGATTATGTAGTTGCTGTGGTAATTTTGAGCGTTGTTGGGATTTAAGTCAAATGTATGTGCGCATCAGAAATACATTTGTGAACCTTAATGTTTTTCTCACATGGATTTGCCTACATTTATAAACAATAACTATCTTCTGTGAATTGAAAAATATTTATGTGGAGAGAGTCATGTATATATAAATCAAGAAATAAATTTAAGCTCGAGAATCCTTCCTTGATCTGAGAAAGAGACTGAGAGAAAAAGAGAAACATCATAACATCATATACTGAGAGAAAATAGTTAGAGACACAGGGAAAGAGAAACAGAATACCAAGAAAAAGTAACTCTAGAAACTACCACCATGGGATCACAAAAATAGATTACCAAGGTAATGGAACTAGTGTACAGCCAGCAACATCTGGTGCATACACATTAGACATAAAGTCTTGCTGTTCTTAGTAAAAAAAAAAGGGTGAATAATAATTTAAAAAATATATATTTTTTACTTAGTTTTTGATAGATCTATCAATTTGCTCTGTGAAATGCAAAAAACAAAGAGGACAAGTAGTACTCTGCCATCTGAAATGAAAACAACTTTTTGCCTGGCCCACAAGCTAGTTAATATAACTGTAAATTGTACGTTCACACACTCAATATGCAGAGATTGCACATCACATTGTAATTTGCATTCCTAATACAGTTACCCTATATACTTCTGTACATTTCTTATTTTATTTATTTATTTTTATACAGTAGTTGGTTAGTTTTTAATATATATGTGTGTGTATATATATGTATTATTTACTATCCACTAAAAGTGCTGTTTTTGCCAATGACAGGTTCAGATTGTCTGACAACATCATAGAAAGGGTCCTTACAGAGAGAGACATTTTTGTTAAAGATTAATATTATTTTCGTTTAGCCAGAAACAACTCCAAAATCGCCATCACCAAACACACCAGACTCCGTTTAATAATAAATACTTTTAGCATGTATAGAGCCAGCATAATTGTTACATGTAAATGGGTGAATTTAGGGTTTATTTCAACCAAACCCGAGTGGTGGTTGTTGGAACAATGGAAAGACAACTAAGATGGTTTGTGAAGGTTTTATCTTGTTTCTATCGACTTTAAATGAAGTGTGTTTTATGATGATAAAATTACAGTTAATTGTGTCAGTGTGTGTGTGTCTAAGAAGATTGGCTGTGATTACTTAATACATTTTGTAAAGAAAAAATGTCACAAATGCATATTAATTCAAAACTAGATATATTCATGTAAAGATACAAACTTAAAATTTGATTGTTAATATCACAGATTTAATTACGTTACAACATTTACTCCAGTCATTAATGTTAATAAACATCTTATTAAGGTTCTTAAGGTATATATAACTTGTTTCTAGTAAGTGCTCATACCGATGCTATTAAGAAATAAGAAATGTGTTCATTCATATTTTGAGAAAATACTTATAAAGTTTTATTAATGTTAATAAAGATGTATTTTATAAGCTGCCTTTTAACATTAAGATTTTTTTAATAAGTTCACTACAAGTGTCTTAAAAGGAAATAACAACTCTGTTACTTTCTCAATAACCAACATTTATAGTCTAATTAATGTTAATAAACATCTTATTAATGTTAATGACAGGTATATAAACCATCAACAAGTTTCTAATAAGAGCTTATAAGTGTCTTATAAGCAATTATAAATTCGTTAATTGTGCTTTAGTTAACACTTATTTGTGTTTATAAGCATCTTATAAGGTCTTATAAGTGTGTTATTATTGTGTTTTAATTACTGTTTATTATTTGTTAATTACTGCTTATTACAAGCACCTTAAAATAAAGTGTTACTGTAAAGTCTACTCCACCTCCGGCCACTGTCAGTATCCACAGCAGATGTGAGGAGAGTCCTGCTGAGAGTGAATATGAGTAAATCAGCTGGGCCTGATAACATTCCACCAGTTTGCTTTCAGAACGAACAGATCCACAGAGGATGCCATCTCCTGAGGTGGAGCAGGTGAATATTTCAAGTTCCTGGGAATCAGCATCACAGAGAACCTGAAAAAATGTCACAAATGCATATTAATTCAAAACTAGATATATTCATGTAAAGATACAAACTTAAAATTTGATTGTTAATATCACAGATTTAATTACGTTACAACATTTACTCCAGTCATTAATGTTAATAAACATCTTATTAAGGTTCTTAAGGTATATATAACTTGTTTCTAGTAAGTGCTCATACCGATGCTATTAAGAAATAAGAAATGTGTTCATTCATATTTTGAGAAAATACTTATGAAGTCTTATCAATGTTAATAAAAATGCATTTTCTAAGCTGCTTATAAACATTAAGATTTTTTTAATAAGTTCACTACAAGTGTCTTAAAAGGAAATAACAACTCTGTTACTTTCTCAATAACCAACATTTATAGTCTAATTAATGTTAATAAACATCTTATTAATGTTAATGACAGGTATATAAACCATCAACAAGTTTCTAATAAGAGCTTATAAGTGTCTTATAAGCAATTATAAATTCGTTAATTGTGCTTTAGTTAACACTTATTTGTGTTTATAAGCATCTTATAAGGTCTTATAAGTGTGTTATTATTGTGTTTTAATTACTGTTTATTATTTGTTAATTACTGCTTATTACAAGCACCTTAAAATAAAGTGTTACTGTAAAGTCTACTCCACCTCCGGCCACTGTCAGTATCCACAGCAGATGTGAGGAGAGTCCTGCTGAGAGTGAATATGAGTAAATCAGCTGGGCCTGATAACATTCCACCAGTTTGCTTTCAGAACGAACAGATCCACAGAGGATGCCATCTCCTGAGGTGGAGCAGGTGAATATTTCAAGTTCCTGGGAATCAGCATCACAGAGAACCTGACATGGTCATCTCACATTTCCACGCTTGAGGAAATTCCCATGCCAAATTCTTGTCAGCTTTTACAGAGGAGCAATAGAAAGCATCCGGACTGGATACATCACAAACTGGAATGGGATGTGCACAGCCCAGAAACAGAGGACTCTGCAGCAGGTGACTGAAACTGCTCAGAAGATCAGTGGTACCCATTTCCCGAGCATTAGCGGTATCGGTGAGATGAGGTGCCTGCGCAGATTCCAAGGGATACTAAAGGACAGTACCCAGCCCAGCCATGGCCTGTTCACCCTGCTGCCTTCTGGGAATATATACAGAAGTTTGTGCTGCCACACCAGACTTCAGAGCAGCTTTTTCCCCCAAGCTATGAAACTCTTAAACTCGACTTTATCCTCAGCACTGCCCCAGTGATAATTTATTTCTGTTTACCATTTTTCATAATTTATTTTTTATTAATGTATATTGTCTGCTAGGTTTGGGCCAATAGACGATGCCATCGTCCTTCAGCGATGGCTGACATCATGACGTTGAGCCGGTGTTCTGTCGATTTATGTTACCTATCGAGATGTGCTACTTAGCGGTTCTACGCATGCGTATGACCCACAAGCGTGGTCTATTTCCACGCCCATAAATCTGTGGAACGTTGCTGACGATCAGCCTCAGCAATAACAAAAAATAAAATCATTATTACGGTAGTCTATCAGAATATGCTACCTCTGATATCTTAAATGCAGATGTCATAATATAGTATTTCAACATGTTCTCCTTTAATTGCACGGAGTGAGTAGTGGTGCAATATAATGATTTTGTAGTGGGAGCATTATTTGATGGGTGATATTAGTCTATCAGAATATGCTACCCCTGAAATTGTGTTATAATATAATCAAAAAACAGAAGACGTCATAATACTTAGAGACTTACACCTGTATGGGTTTGGAAAAGGGAACACATAAGGTAGCATTTTTCGATAGGGCAGAGCGACTGGATAGACTCTGCTGTCGATTTGCGCTACGGTAGCATTTTTCGACAATCATGATTGTAAAAAAAATCTCAAATGTTCGCATTATACCACCCTGTGAAAGCAGGTTTTAATGACCACGATCATTCTTATTATTGTTTTGTAATCTCTTCTCCTCACACTCTTGACACACTCACACACCAGTGTTTCCCATTAATTAACGAGACCATGGCAGCCCGCCCTAGTCTAATATGCCCCGCCATAGTTTCAAAATGAACCGAAACTTTTTTTTACGTCTCATAATATATTACAGACCTCTAACGTTGTGTTTTGTGGGCGCTGCTCCGCGCTACTATAAGCTCGCAGACACATTTCTCTGTCATCTGTCCTCCAACACCGCACGCACAAATGCCATAATGAAAATTAACAGCACACTAAACCAAGAGGTGGAAACTAAAAAATAAAATGAAGACCCTCTGTTAGCTAACTTTCTGCAATAACTATGCTAGCTAACTACACCTGGCTAACGACAACCTAGTTAACTTAGCTGACTAAACTAGAAAGACAAACCAACAATCAGACACAGAGAGACATACCTACTGTAAGTTCTAAGTAAATTACAAGATAAATTGGTTAGCTAGCTCACTACGATGTTTATCGGTTTGATGCTCCGACTTAACGAGGCGTAACGGCGTGACAGTTTTTTAAGGAGGCATGATAGTGCGCCTGGGCAAGCCTGGAGAATAATGATGGAGTATGATTTATGGAATTACTATAGTCATACGTCACAACCCTGTTTTAACAACTAAGCAACTTTTGCAACTTTGTGCACAAAATTAAGCCATTTGTCAAAAATATAACTCCAGCCTGGAGGTCCTATACCCCCCCTCATCCCAACGGCAGAACCAAGACTACAGGAGCAGCAGCCTATTAGACTGAACTATGCTGTAGCGGTGACAAGAGCCACAGCCCCGCCCCCCTCTGGTGAACTCAGACATATTACACACGCTAAACCTGCTCTGCTCTCACCTCATATAGCTACATGGTGGAAGAGAAGAGACCTCTTAAAGATGCATGTTGGATATCATTTTAAACAAATAGTAATTTAAGGACAATTCTTAACAGTATTTCACACATGATACACTCTAAAATTCATTTACCTACAATACTATTTTCCTCTTTTTACACTTTTTTTTTCTTTTCGTTTGTTACTAGTATTTTTTTTAATATTTATTATTATTATTATTTGTTTTTTAAGGTGTTTGTCTAATTTTTGAACGGATTACACTTGAGATGAAATCGTTTACAACAACATTTTGGAACATTCAAGGTCTGAGATCATCAGCTTTTGGTTTAAAGAGCAGAAACTCAGATTTTAGTAGAAAGTTAAAAGACTCTGACATCATAGTTTTACAGGAGACATGGTGCAGAGAAGATGTTTCCACTGGTCATCCTCACGGCTACACTGAGATTGTTATACCATCTACAAAAAATCCCACAATAACCCAAGGCAGAGATTCAGGATGCAGGTTTATATGGTGTAAATCACAACTGAGCCAGTCCATCACAGTTATTAAAAAAGAAGAATCTTATATATGGTTGAAATTTAACAAAAAGATGATTTATGCTGAGCAACATGTCTACATGTGTGCCATTTATATACCTCCATCAGAATCCCCCTACTACAACCCAGATATTTTCTCTATTCTTGAGGAGGAAGTTAACCATTATAAAACCAAGGGAAATGTATTAATCTGTGGGGACTTGAACGCTCGAACGGGGAAAGTGCTGACACTATGAACACCCAGGGAGACAAACACTTACCTGGAAGCACCTGCTTCCCCCTCCCTGAATGTCCTGCTAGAAAGAGCTTTGACAAGCTTACTAATACAAGTGGTATGCAGCTTCTACAGCTCTGCCGTACGCTGGGTCTGTACATAGTCAACGGCAGGCGACGAGGGGACTCTCTGGGTCGCTACACTTACAGCTCAGCTCTTGGCAGTAGTACGGTAGATTATTTCATTACAGATCTAGATCCAATGTCTCTCAGAGCTTTCACAGTCAGCCCCCTCACACCCATCTCAGACCACAGCAAAATCACTATCTATCTGAAAAGGTTCAGTCTAAATCTGGAGCCCCTAGTGCCTGTGAACAGCACATGTTTAACAGCACATACCCATACAGATGGACCCCATACAGCATGGGGGCACTGGAAAATCAAAACATACATGATTTAACTAATAAATATTTCATCAATATTTCATTAGGTTTTATTGTCTAATTTGAAAGCCTCCAAACCAAAACCTCAACAAATGAACGGTAACAAATGGTTTGACACTGAATGCAAAAACCTAAGGAAAACTTTAAGGAAATTATCAAATGAAAAGCACAGGGACCCAGATAACCACAACATACGCTGTTAATATGAGGCCACTCTGAAACAATACAAGTACACCCTGAAAACTATGAAAGAACAACACAGCAAGAACCAGCTCTGTGAAAGTGAGGAATCCTTAGAGTCCAACCAGTTCTGGGAGAAATGGAACAACCTAAACAAAACCCAGCAGGATGAATTGGCGATCCAAGATGGAAATACTTGGATTAATCACTTTAGTGAATTATACAGTAATATTACAAAAAATGATGATCGGTACAAGATATTCACAAAATGGAAAACTCTGGAGGTGGTGATAAAAAACAACCAAAACCCTCTAGATTACCCGGTAACAGAACAAGAATTAACAGAAGTCATCCTGTCCCTGAAAGGAAAGAAGGCTTGTGGTTTTGATGGAATCCTCAACGAAATGATCAAATACTTAGACCATAAAATCAGATTGGCTATACTAAAACTATTTAATACGATTCTAGCAACTGGAAGTTTTCCAGACATCTGGAACAAAGGTTTAATAACCCTAATTCAAAAATCCGGAGATAAATATAGCTCAAATAACTACAGAGGAGTTATGTGTATCCAGTAACCTGGGAAAAATATTCTGCAACATCATTAATAAACGACTTGTCAACTTTCTTGATGACCACAATATTCTGCATTAATGCCAAATTGTTTTTTTGCCAAATTGCTGCACAACGGAACATATATTTACCCTCCAGACTTCAACTGATCAAGAATCACACATTAAGAAAAGAAAGGTATATGGCTGTTTTGTTGACTTCCAAAAAGCCTTTGATTCCATCTGGCACGAGGGCCTTTTCTATAGGCTACTTGAAAGTGGCATTGGCGGAAAAACATATGATTTGATTAAGAACATGTATACAAAAAGTGAATGTGTCATAAAGATTGGAAACAAACAAACAGCGTTCTTCTCCTTCTTCTTCAGAAACAATACAGTAATCAGGTTACACACAATTTCTATTTAGACACCACTAAATTACAACATACAAAAAACTACACTTACCTTGGCCTTAATATTACATACACAGGAAACCTCAACATGGCTGTGAAAGATCTGAGGGACAATGCAAGGAGAGCTTTCTATGCAATAAAAAGAAACACTAAAATCAATATTCCAATTGAAATCTGGCTTAAAATTTTCCAGTTTATACTAGAACCAATAATTCTATATGGTAGTGAAATTTGGGGGCCAAAAATAAATAATGAATTTGACAATGGGATAGAATCTTTCCATACTGAGTTCTGTAAGAGCATCCTGCAGGTGCAGAGAAAAACACCAAATAACCTGTGCAGAGCAGAGCTCGGCCAATACCCCCTCTTACTAAAAATACAGAAAAGATCAATTCAATTTTACAATCACTTAAAATCAGTTAACCCCCAGACATACCATCACAAAGCCCTAACATACCAGGAGCTGAAACCAGAGAAGAGTCCCCTCAGCCAGCTGGTAATGATGGGTAATCTATAAACCAAATTATCAACAAGCAGAAAGAAAGATATATTGAATACTGGAAAGAAACGACCAAAACACAAAGTAAATAACAATGGTATCTGACCCTAAAAAGAGAATTCACACTGGCAAATTATCTGAGCACAATAAAATGTCCTAAACTAAGAAAAATGTTGACAACATACAGACTGAGTGAACACAGCCTGGCCATAGAAAAGGGTCGCCACAGACAGAGCTGGCTACCACAAGAGGAGAGACTCTGCTGCCAGTGTGACACAGGACAGGTAGAGACAGAGCTGCACTTTCTAATCTCATGCCCTAAATATAAAACACTAAGACAAAAACACTTTGCAAAAATTTCCCAAATATACCCCGATTTCAAATTTATATCAGACACGCAGAAACTCCCCTATATACTGTGAGAAATGCCCAAATGTCAAATAATTGCTGCAAAATATGTCTCCTCATGCCATGAAGTGAGCACAGCCAGTGGAAACTGGTCTGATAAATAATTGTAAAAATGTTCGAATTATTATTATTTTGATTGCTTGACATTTTAGTAATTGTTTTGTTTTTACATTTGATACTGATTTCTTTGTTTTTTAAATTATTATTATTATTTTTTAATCTATTTTTTTTCTCTATTAATATACACACACACACACTTACTGTTTTATTTATTTATTTTATTTTCATTTTTAATATATTTTTATTTTTTTAACACAATAATACGCTTTAATTACTTGTTTAATTAAATGTATGAGGTTGATTGTTCTTATGTAGTTTGTATGATGCTTTGGCAATATTGTTGTTACACATTCATGCCAATAAAGCTAATTTGAATTGAACTGAATTGATAGGATGTTTGATATAGAGGAGTCAAGGCTCGTTTCGCGTGATGATGCTTGTATAAATGACCGATGACGTCCGAGTTTTGTACGTCACTTTAAAGAGGTGGTATTATGCTCATTTTCAGGTTCAAAATCTTAATTAGGGGTTGTACCAGAACAGGTTTACATGGTTTAATTTTAAAAAAACACCATATTTTTCTCATACTCCACATTGCTGCAGCTCCTCTTTTCACCCTATGTGTTGTACGCTCCTCTCTTGAGTTACAGAGTGATGCATCTTACTTGTATAAAATCTTTGTTGGGAGTTGCGCATGTGCAGTTCCCAGGTAAGGACTACTAGCCAATCAGAAGCAGAGAAGGGCAAGCGTACACTGATTACTACGTTGACACTTGACACCTCTTTTCTAACGGCTCTTTTTTTTATTTAACAACTATGCGTGGGCCGAGCGGTCGAGATAAACGTCATCACATTTTGTGCGCGGTGGCTTCTGGGACAAACCATATATGGAAGTTCACATTTGTCTGCGGTCTGTAGCTGGACCCTTCTCGAGAAGGGCGGATCGTAAGAAACAAGGTAGTGTGATACAAATCAAAGCCGCTTCAGACTGTGATACGAAAAAAAGTACCTGGAAGCAGGTACAGGTACAACATTTCTACAGTGGAAAACCAAACAAAGGCGAGTCGAGCCAAAGGGCCTCCAGTCAGACTAGCTTGGTTTGAGGGCGTGCCTGATCCCCCTAGACGCTTGGCAAGCTTTATGACGTGTTTTCATTGTGACGTCACAAGTAAAGGAAGTGAAGGACTGGACTACAAAGGAGCTGTTTTCAAGCAGTTCAGAGCAGTGCTTTCTGTGGGAGATGGGAACTCCCTTTGGGCTGGACTTTGGGCTTTTACACTTTGCAAACCTGTTACATGCACAAAAAAGATATATAACTCAATAAAGGAGGGGGAAAAAGCCAAAAAGCATAATACCACCTCTTTAACACCGGAAAGGATTTGACCGATTCGAAGTTTTGGCGCCAAATATTGCTGAAATATGAAGGGGGCGTGGCGTGAGCAAGGGCGCGACTGGAGGAGCTTGACGTCACCATTGGAGCTTGGCTGAATTCAGCGCCGACAAAACGTAGCAAAACATATGTTTTTAAACAGAAACAGTGGTGCCTTGAACACACAGTTGTGTAGGCTTACTGCATTTTTAACCACGGCTGTGTTTACAAACGTATTGCAGCTGAACACCTCTGACACGCCCACCAAACGGGGAAGCTCGTTGCGCAGCATTGATCATATTTGATCCTCTATGATCTGATCATAGGCTGTGGATCTGATCCACTAAATCCCCCAAATAGTAGGCTATGAAGAAGAAGAAGCAGCAGCAGCAGCAGCAGCAGCAGCTGGGAGGTAGTTAGGTAGGTAAACACAGCAAAGTTAAACGTTTGATGTTATTGCATACTTAAGTAGCTTAGAATAAATATTTTTAAATAAAAGTTAGTTATTGCAGTTGTTTAACTTATTAATCTTAACCCTTTCCAACCCATTTAACCAATTAATTGCTATATATTGCTATGGCAACCGGCATAGTATTGTAGACGAGGTTTTTGGATTAAAGATCCACCTGACCTGGCCCACACACCCGGACCACACAGAGGAGAGGAAAGAGAGCCGGGAAAGGAGCCATGTTGGCCCAGCTTGGACTTAAATCTGCTCCTAAAGTTTCGGTCTGGACAAAATGGGATTCATGTTGACCAAGCAACGGAATTCAGAGACTCTTGTGCCCACATCGTTACAGAGACCTGCCCCATTAGGAAACAGGATATAAAGACACACACTCCTGTCTACATCAGTGGTGATGAGGTGGAGCAGGTGAAACGTTTCAGGTTCCTGGGAATCAGCATCACATAAAACCTCACCTGCTGTATTCCCGAACAGTGCTACGTTACTAACTCAAAGCATTAAGGGTGAAGCACTCAAAAACAGTTAATAAGTAAGCAATAAACAACCAAGTTCTCTTTAAGGCTGTGTAGGCAATTTGTTTCTACAACACTTTTTGCCATATTTGTTGAAACTTTCGTTATATACCAATACATATTAAAAAGTTAGGTGCTTTGAAAAGGAGATTTGGACCAAATGGAAGTGACTGTCACTCAGGTCCCTTTTATTTAGCCCTCACTGATATAAATGGGATAGACAAAATATCAGAAACACCAGTCTATGTGATCCAAAATGATCGTACAGTTTCAACCAAAACTGAATGTTTTTATGAAGGGATGATTTATTGTAGGATTGTTGGATTAGACCGCAATAAATTTAGCTTGATGTACCTAATAAACTGGTGACTAAGTCTAAATACATTTATCACAACAATAAACTCCCATGCCCATATCACATGTTTGTGAGAAGTGTTTACATGGCCTTTTGTAAGCTAATCAAAAGTTGGTGTTCATATGTTGTGTGCCCATTAAGGAGTATAGAGTGCTGCTGAAGGAATTTCATCTTGCCCATCATCACCTGACTTGCAAAAGCAGCTCTGATATTGGTGAGTCAGATAAATTATAAAATATTGTATTTAAAAAAAAAAAAAATCAGCATTTGATGATGTTCTTGTTGACTGGACTACAGCTATCCAAGGTATGTTATCAATTTGCATATTTCTGCGTCAATTGCTGGCTTGCTAATCAGACAAACTGTGGGATATTTTAGCCCTGACTTGAGATGTAGGAGGGATATTGTACTGTTTTAGAAAAGTGCATTAGTCCAGCTGTGACTGTGAGATTTTATAATGAATATGTATATTTAGCAATTTAAAAGTCTCATAGATTTCTTTTAAACATTTCAGAATGATTGGCAGTTATCAAAAGCCAAGATAGAACACATACAACAGTAGCTCTATTACAGCATTAAGTGCAAACATTTTTCACGGTAGACTCTGTTAAAGGCTGTTATTAACTTATGATGATATGGTTCAATGACTCCTTTATGGTTCTTAAACTATTTAGTACTTGACTGAAATTCTGTCTCAAACCTGTTCAGACCAAAAATGGCACTGCTGAGAAAAAACACAAGGTTCTGTGTCAGTGTGGGAATGTTGCTTCAGATAGAAGCTAAATGATGAAATATTGTACAATTAGTCCAGTTTAAAATATATTTGATTGGCTAACTCAATTCTTAGCCACATAATCTTTCATTTTGATGCTGCAAAACATAGGTTAAAGAAATTAGCAGGACAATCCTGCATTTTCTTTTCTTGTCAATGCAGTGGTCCATGTCCATTTCTCAGGTAAAAACTGTATTCTTTTTGCCATGTAGTCAGCCATCCTGCTTAAAACAAGTAATTGATGCATGATGTTCTCCTTTCAAGGCCCAAGTTGAAAATCATTAATCTACATACATTTATGTGTTTGCAGGTGTTTGCTGAGTTCCATGACTTTACAAATGTTGAACCTATGTAACCAATTCTACTGCAAGCTTGAGAGATACACACCACAACTGATTGCCCTGTACAGTCAGAAGGCCAAGACAGTAGAGGCTCTGCAGAGAGCTTAAGGATTCATGACTTTCGGGTGAGTTTAAGATTACCTTTGCCGTAGCAACAATGTTGATCACGTAATGTGCAGTCAATACAGATTGGGACCTCTCTACTGTAATAGTGAAATTTGATGTTGTTGTCTTGTGATGACAACATGAGGATAGAGCCATCTACTTTCAATTGTCATTCCTCATTTGCATTTATTTTTGTAAGTTTTCCGGTACATGGTCACTTTAAAAGCATTTTACAAGCTTATTTTTTAATTCTTGGGCTGCCTTGAACACATAAGAAAATCCTCAATTTCACTCAGGTTTTATGTGCTGAGCATGACCTTTTTTTTTCTATCCGTTCAAGAGACCAACTCCATCCATGATCAGTAGCC
The DNA here is from genome assembly GCF_021292245.1 of Micropterus dolomieu. Classification (NCBI taxonomy): domain Eukaryota; kingdom Metazoa; phylum Chordata; class Actinopteri; order Centrarchiformes; family Centrarchidae; genus Micropterus; species Micropterus dolomieu. The sequence continues at coordinate 17,354,209 of NC_060160.1, forward strand.
ATGCGGTCTACTTGCAGTTGCAGACACACAAACAGAGAGAGATGTACTATAGACCTTCTCCACAAGCAGCTCACCTGCGGTTGTTAACACAGAATTGTGGGTGAAAAAGTTCAAAACGCGAGCTGTGTTTTTTGGGCAGTGAAACATACAGCTGACAATGAAAGTCGAAAGCGAACAGATAGCAGTCTGTATGTGTCTGTTGCTGTATGATACAGCAAGAGAGAAACTGAAAAGGGCTGTGCAAGCTGGTGTGTGTGCAACGTTGTGCAGGAGAGAACCGTAGGTGCTTGTGCGAATCTCCACATCCCAAAAATGAAAACTGAATACCTACCCATTGAAGGAATAGTCTGTGACAGTTTGTCTTTTAAGTTTTAGTTTTTTTACAGGGTACCAGTCAGGTCTCTCTCCTGACATTTAAGATTTTTATGTTTACTGCACAAATATCACAAAGGACGCATGTATAAAATGTACACCCTCGCATTGAATTATAAAACAGTTTGCTAAGAAAAACCAGTACTCAAAGGTTCAGTTCACAACAAAAGTATTTCATCAAATCTCAAAATAACACAATGCAATCAACTCAAAATGCACATCAAGCCATAGTTCAATCCAGTTTAACTAAAGTAGCAACATAAATTCACTCCATCACAAAATATCAACATAAATTCAGTCCATCACAAAGCTGCACAGAAAAAACAAAGAAAACTGGCCAGAGCAAGAGGTTTTGTTGGACTTACGACCAGAGACAATAAGAACTGGACAGCGGTGATTATTGTACTCAGCGGTGGTATAGAGGTGGAATATTTTGCCGGTTTCAAGGGATTTACTACTTAGTTTTACCTCTTCATCTAAAAAAGACTGTGTTGCTGCGCCACTTACAAACTCTGCTTCTCTTGATCCTCTCTCTCTCTCTCCTCTCCATTTTTCCACACCTGCTCTTTACCGGGGAAAGATTCAGCAGTGGCCCAAACACAGGGCGAATCAGTGAGTCCGATGAAGATTGGGTGTTTATGGGGCTTTGCAATCTAGTTGCAGGTTGTCACAAGTCGAATATTCGGGTCCAGCCCTACTGCAATGGCTTATAAATCTTTTTCATTGTCATGTTTAAGGTTATGGTTAGCTTCTAATTTTCATCCATTGTTTCAGTCACTGCATTTGTGTAAATTTGACTTGTCTTTAGGTAGTTGCAGCTGGATGGATTTGTTGTTATTGCTATCAATATTATTATTATTTTAGAATTACATTGGTAGAACTGTTACACTATATGGCTTGATGTGCTGTAAAAATATTTGTATAATAATAATTATTTTGATTGTCAATCTAGGAACAACATGAGGGAGACATGAGATGCCGTCCAACCCTCCATGCCCTCACAGTGGACCTGCTAGAGGATGACTGACTTCTTCAAAACCTGCAATTGAAGTACTCAGTGTACTCACAGAAATGTCAATATCAACGACAAGTAATATATAATGTACTACGGGTAACCAACTTGAATGCCTCTTCCAGCAACTGACAGGTTTAAAGAGATTAGGGCTGAAATGATTCATCGATTAATTCAATTACTAAAAAGTATTGACGCAAATTCTTTGTATCTTCTTCCAGCACTGCCAAGCAATCTGTAGAAGCTTCAATTATAAAAATCATCGTTAGCTGCAGCCCTAAAAGAGATTAAAGGATAGGTTTGTGTTTTTTGTACTCTATCTCAGAACAATGCTAAAATATGATGTAAAATATGTGATGTGTTTCCACCCAAGTGAAAGGTGGCTGTGGATGGATTTGTCTGTTTCTCTGGGGGTGGTGATGGAGCATAAGACACATGCCTTTGGTGTGAGAGAATTCCCCCCTGTGACACTTCCACCAATGTGTCCCTGAGCAGGACACTTTACCCCTAGTTGCTCCAGGTGCAACCTCTGACATATATAGCTATTGTAAGTAACTTTGGATAAAAGCGTCAGCTAAATGAATAAATGTAACTCATGTACAAACTTCTGAACTGTCCGTCTATGTTTACTGCAAGCTTACAGTGAAGGATATTCAAAACAAAGGTCAGTGTTCTTTTTTATATTGTTCCATTACCTCGTCTACCTGACTTAACAATTTGCATAGTTATTTTAAACAATATTTATTAGCTATCTTTATTTTCTTATGATTCCATAAAGTTGAATTTCTTTTGTTCATTTATTTTAATTTATTGGTCATTTTTTTTCGAACTCCGCATTTAAAGCTCCTTTTTATATTATTTAAGTAAAAGTGCTGCTGATGGAATAAAATTATGCATAGTTGCATTTTCCACAAAACACAGTAAAGTAAGTAGTAAAAGGAAATTTTGTTTAGCTCAGACGACTTTGCTCAAGAGATTGAAGTTATTATCACTTAACACCAAAAAATCTCGTTAAGAATCTGGAAATAGAGAATGTTCAACATTATTGCAACAACAAACGAAGACAAATTGATTATCATAATTGTTGCTGGTTAATTATCTGATCAAGCAGTCAGCTTTATGCAAGATGTGCCCTATTTTGTGTCCGTTAAATGTAGAATTGACAGAAGATGTTTAAAGTTTTGATATTGATTGTTTAATAAAGAGAACTTGAATTGTAATAATGGAGTTGTATTCGTATTTTTGAGGACTACTGTCTGAAAATGGGCATTTTGTAAATCTTAAGTTGTTTAGTAGTAATTTTGTTGAGTGAGTTTCCACAATTATTATTTTTTGAGTAGATTTCCCTCAGAGTATAAGTTGTGCACAGTTACATTTATTGAGTAAGATTCAGAGGAATTTAATTTTAATAAGCATCAGTGAATCAATGAAATTTATTATGCAGAAATTAAAGTTTTTTTTTTAAATGTAAGTATTATATTTAAGTATTATTCAGGTTTACAGTGATCAATAATCAAAAGTTAAATTAGAGTTGTTAAATTAATATATCAAGTATGATACTGTACACAAGCTAAAAAAAATTTATTAAGTAAATATCAATATTAATGAATTAAGCAATATTATTTCTTAAACCCAATTCAATCTATATTAGCCTACTTAACCTCATTTCAGTTGGGAATAGTTTTTTTTCTTGTAATTATTGTATGTAGGGTTTCCCCTCAGAAGCTGATGAAGTAGCACCCAATTTTAAACGTCTTAAGACATTCAAAATGGCGACACGCTATTTTAAGTCTTCTAAAGATATACACATTTCACATATTAATGCTAGAAGCCAAATGGCTCAATTTGCCTGGTTTTAGCACCACCAGGCTACTTCAGTAGTGTAATGGATAAGCCAACTATTAAGAGTGAGTAAGAACACTGTCACTGTTAGCCTACTCACTGCACTGCAGTGTAGTTTCCCCACCCAACCACACACACACACAAACAAACACAATCAGTATGAATAGCAAAATGAGACAGTTGTGAACAAACCATACTTACAACTATACACTACATCTGGCCATTTTGTATAGATCGTAAAAAGAAAATATGTTAGGAAAAACAACATCAATTAGAGTAACCTATAGGCTGGGGATGTGAGGTGAAGGGGAGGATGGCCTAATGCCCAGCGGCCCAGCCCCTGAGTTGGGAATTCATGGTGGATTCAATCCTGAAACTCCAAAGAGGAACAATTGTCTAGTTTAGTGAATATTATAGCTCCAAGACAAAACTAAGAGGGCTAAAAAAGGCTCAACAAATCCTTCCGCTACTTCAGCACCTCGGACAGCATCCCCCTCAACCTCCTCAAACCGCCCACTAGCTGTTCAGTCTGTTGAAATCATTTCAATCAATACAGTACAGTAATTCTTGCTGATCAGCAGAAAGTAGTTGATAGTATTGTGCAAGTAGTGTAAGAACCTACCAAATCCAGTGTCTTGAACTACTTATGGAATAAATGGTTTTATCCTACATCAAGGTAGTTTGTTCTAGGTATATCTATTGTGAGTCTTTCGTCCTTTTTCAGCCTGAATAGGAGTGCATCAAAATCTAAGCGGCTGCTGCCTTGTCCAAGTTCTAACAAACAACGGGCTCACTATACTGTACTGGAATAAAAGTATAAAGTGGTATGAAATGGAAACATTCAAGCAAAGTACAAGTACCTCAACCTCACGTACTTAGTTGCTTTTCACCGCTGGTTGTTCATTGCAGGCCTACCAATCACGTTTATTTGACTTGATAAAGTGAAAGGACAGGAAAAAAGACTTGCTTTTAGACAGTCTGGGTTTAATAACAGTAGACGTTTGAAACAATGCAAGAAATACATTTTTCCAGTAGGTGGCAATACATTCTCGATTATTTTACCTCTTAGTCTGAGTTCTGTCAGATTGGTGATAGGCCTATAGATTTATTATTATATTTTGCTGTTACTCAGCAGCGGAACAAATCCACACTTTGTTTACCTTGTGTGTCTCATTGCCTGAACCATTCTGTTCGGGGGGAGGGGTTTAGCTTTAAAAAAAATATATATTAATTTCATCAGCAAAATAAGCCATTCTAATTAGGCAAGACAATCAGATAGGCTAAGTAGGCTATACATGTTGGGTCGATGATCAGTAGCCTATATCCTAAAATTAGAGACGAAAACAGGATTTCGGAGATTAAACACAGACGCTCCCTTAGCAGCCTTCATGGCAGGTGTTTAATTGTCAGACGGCCCCTGAGTAGGTGGGAGTTTCTCTTGTTTCTTGGTGTTCGAGGGGAAAAAACACAGGAGCATCTCCATCGTCACCAGACGCCAGCGACCAGGAAGCTTTGTAAGGTGAGCGAAGGGAATTATAAAACTAATGTATCCCTGTTGGTGATCTAAACGCGGACTGGGGGGTTTATTGCGCTATTTATTGCGCAATCGTTTTTCATCAAGTTACAGATCTGGAGGAAGGTGGGTGTGCAGACTGTGGTGAGTGCTGCAGTAAGCGGGGGGAAACAGAGTCGCCAAAAATTGCCTCATTAGAGAGAGAACCACCCTTTCCTTCAATTATTAATTCCCCGATTTTAAAAAGAAGTGAAATGTAAACGTTTAAAAGCTCCCTGCATCGTGGTACAATGATGTGATTGGTTGGTTAGGATGAGGATGTTTCTGGCAACGTGTCAGACTATTGCACTCAAAACAGATACATTGCTCCTTCTCACTACAACACCTATTGTTCCTCATGGAGTTAAATGGGTGTTAGATCTTCAATGAGCACCCATAACTGCAATTTTGGGTTCATATTGGGATGATACTCATAAATCTTTAGGCTTCCAGCCATGCTGTGACCATGCTTTCTTCTCCCTGCTGTAGTCTTGTTGTTCAGCCTGAACTCTGTTGGAGCTGCACAGACACAAAGCCTTTATTGTTCAAACGAGCAAGTAGTGTGACCTGTTGAATCGATGCTAATTCTACTGCATATTCACTAGTTTTCAACACTGTCTGACTGGCTCTGTTGTTTGCTCCTGAGGGTAAACTGAGCTCATGGATGTTTATTTACTGAGTACATTTTTCTTTGACATAGTTGCAATTTATGTTTATGAATATGCATGCATGTGTTTTGATTGAATCTTTTATATGTGGTCTTGACATTGAACATGGCAGACTCCATAGCTGCCTTGTCCAAAAATTCACAACTCCGGAGGTGGCCTTTAAAATGCCAGATTAATAATGGCCTTCTGACATTTTACGGGGTCACTCGAGGATAGCATCTGCATGGCAGTACTCTGAAAAATATGTCATGCCATGCAGGTGAGACTGAGTTTAAAACAGAGAATTTTCATGTGGAGAAAGGTCTTACTGTTTGAAGTGGAGAGTGGTATTTAGGCACTTTTTTAAATGAAGACACAGAGAGTCCTTTTACATTACTAATATCCCTGACAAACGTTACCGAAAAGTTGCTTTCTCAATGAAGTGCTGACAGTGTGCAGGAGTTTACGTCTTTTGAGTGTTTGATAATCAAAATATTTTCAGAGGGTTGTCACTTTAAAATGTTATCCAATGCTGCAAAGGGAAGAGAGCACAGTAAGTCTCCCAAGAACAGAGAGCAAATGAATGCTGGTCATCTTTGAGTATCACAATGACATAAATATTTTAGGAGACTCTTAGCTGAGATTGAAAAAAAGGGCTTGCAGTAGTGAGATGTGTATTGTGTACTTGTACAGATCACACGTGCTGAACAGGCAGACAATAAAAAGTGCCACGTAAACATAAGCCTCCTTTCCATGGATCCACTTTATCTGGTTTGCTTGTTTCAGGACTGTGTTTGTTTCGGCACCTTGAGCAGGTGGACAGCTCCGGCTGCACAGAATGATCTAACAGTAAAGACGGTGGAGTAGTTGCACAAAGATCCTTTGTGGTTTCATTTCTATGGTGCAAAGTATCAAAATTACATAATCTGCTCTGCTTCACATGGAAAGACACAGACCAAAGATTGTGCAGATGAGTAAAGTCCACTACGTAAGGCTTAAACTGCTGGGATGTCAAATAACAAAGCAGTTAGAGTAGTCGGGTGACTTCATTCTTGACCGAGTTTGGAAATTGCATAAAGTTAATTAATCTTAAATCAATGTTCACATGTAAGAGGGTTATTCTGTCAATCTTATACCTTAAAGAGTTCAGGACTGTGGATAGGCCCCCAAAACAAAGTACTTTTTCTTCTAGGAATCATGTATATGTTAATTTTAGTGTCCTTTGCCACTGGTTTTGAGTTCGCAGTGTTCTATGTTCTATATAGAGGTTGATTGATAAAAATCTTGGAATGTCTGTTTTTTATGTCTAATCCTATAAATTTAATAGACCAATCAAGTCTTTTATCACACCGAAATGAAAAAATCATAAAAAATCCACGATTATTATAAACATTTCCCCAAGTGGCCTAATACACTCAGAGATATCAAGGACTTGGGTACTACAGGCGGATAAATTGTTGTGTTGTTACAGTAATGAATGAGAGTTAGCTCTACACTTCTGAGGGGGACAGCCCATGCTGTTAACAGATAGCACCAAACAAGCATCTGTGTTCTTTTTCCCCTGCCCTCTCTGATAGTGGTGATGACGAGGGTGGTGTTAATGGCAGTGAGGTGTGTGTATGTGTGTGTGTGTGTGTGTGTGTGTGTGTGTGCGTGCAGTACATCCACAATTGCATCATATGTGAGATGGAATTCTGTGACTCAATTCCCCAGCCACATGTCACAGGGCTGCTGGGTCTGAATAAAAATGTCGGAAAACACTTTGGCGAAAACCACTCGACGGAAAATCAAAGAAACAAAATATCAGACAGCTGATGATATCATGTTGAGCTGTGAAACCTGCATTTGTATTCCATCTGCCATCTAACCACACCAGTTATGTACTACAGGCTTTGTTCCTTTTAGGTCTTTGGTGTAGAGTAGGCTTCCTGCTGTTTGAGATTCCAGCTGTGAAGTTTCCTGCTGTTCCCTGGGGGTCCGTCACGGTGATGCCAATGCATGCAGCATTGTCAGTGATTTATTGTACACAGATACTCACCAATAAAAGACATGCTGCCATACGCTTACTAGGACACCAGGAAGCAGAATCAGATATTTACAGCCATAGATAGATATCAGACTCTCTTTATCTTCTCACAAGTGTTACTGACTGTTAGGCTAGTAGTCCCATCTGATATACACTACTGTTCAAAAGGCAGGTATTAGGCAGGTGTGGGAAAGATGCAGTAAACTAAAAATGCTTTCAAAAATAGACATGTTAATAGATCGTATTTATCAATTAACAAAATGCAAACTTGCAAGGAATCTCCACCATGCTTCACTTTGCTTGCACACTCATTCTTGTATAGCTCTCCAGCCCTTGGGCCAAGAAACTGCCTTCTGCTACAGCCAATTATTTCAAACTTTGACTCATCAGTCCAGAGCACCTGCTACCATTTTCTGCACCCCAGTCCCTGTGCTTCTGTGCGTAGTTGAATCGCTTGGCCTTGTTCCCATGTCGGAGGCTTTTTGGCCCCAAGTCTTCCATGACGACCATTTCTAACCAGACCACTTGACAGTAGATGGGTGTACCAGGGTCTTACAGTTTTCTGCCAATTCTGAGCTGGTGGCACTGCTGGATATCTTCCAATTGCAAAGAGAAGTAAGCATGATGTGTCTTTCTTCTGCTGCAGTAAGTTTCCTTGGCTGACCACAGCATCTTTGGTCCTCTACGTTGTCCGTTTCTTTGTGCTCCTTTAAAAGAGCTTGGACAGCACATCTGGAAACCCCTGTCTGCCTTGACATCTCTGCCTGGGAGAGACCTTGCTGATACAGTATAACTACCTTGTGTTTTGTTTCTAGGCTCAGTCTTGCCATGGTGTTTGACTTTTGGCAATAAATTGTCTTCAGCAGCCTCAGCATCATTAGCTGAGTTTGGCTGTTCTTCTCTCAGTTCCTCACACAAAGCTGTTTCTGTTTCAGTTAATGATTGTGTTCCAAGCTACGTATTGAGTTGGTGATCATTAGCCCCTGTCTGGTATAATTGTGTAATCACACACCAGATGACATGCCTACAAAATCCGTGACCTTGTGCAAGTGTACGTAGAAGATACACAGCGAATATTAATTTTAATTAAAAAAAACTGTTCTCTCATTTTGGATTTTGTTAATTGATAAATATAATCTATTAACATGTCTATTTTTGAAAGCATTCTTATTTTACAGCATTTTTCCACACCTGCTTAAAACCTATGCACAATAATGTACCTGCAGGAAGCGATCCTGTAGGTACATCAGATGTTGTGATATGAGCAGACTTTGTCTTCTCGGTTGGCTGTGATTTAGATGCCCAGTGATCTTTAAATGACCACATTGGTGGTTTTGCATTTATTTTATCCATTAACTACAAATGGCATATACTTCCAATTGGAACTGAAACAATCAGTCAATAAATGTTTTGTTCTAAGACAGGAAATGAATCAACAACCATATTGATAACTAATCAATTGTTAATTTCTTTTAGTCTAAACATCTGTGGGTTACAATTGGTCGGACAATACAACATGGGCTCTAGGAACTTGTGGCAGCTCTTTTTTACTTTCTTGTGACATTTTATAGACCAAATGATTAACTAAAAAAAAAAAAAAAAAAAGAATTGGCAGATTTATCAATAATAAAAATAATGGTTTCAGCCTTACTTGAAATTATTGTTGACCATTTTCTAAAGCTTACCACAAGCTTTTACATTTCCTAACTTCCCAACATCTACTGTCGGCCATTATTTTCATTACAGTATGAAAATTAGCTTGCAGAGAACTGATACTCCGGCAACGATTCTTTGCACTGAGAAGCTGTGTTTTCCTTAAAAACCCACCAAACAACATGAAACAGTGAGCAAACATTGATGCTGAGAAAAGAATAACATAGATTTGGACATTTCCTGCATTGTTGCTGTTGTTAGACTGTTGAACTGTTAAACTGCTGAGTCATTATCACAATTACAATACTTAAAACTAATTAACAAACCTTAAGCACACTTCAAGCCTTGAAGTTCATTTTCATGTGATATCCAAATAAATGGAAACTACTGGCTTCTTGGAAGGTAGAAAATCAATCCAAAAACTCATGGTATGCTTTGAAATATGGCAGTAGTGTAATTTTAAGAAGGAGCGTAATTAAACATGTGAAAGATTATTGGAAAGCAGAGTAATTCCTGCAATTTGACTCCAAACTACAAACATATTAAATACATTTAATAAATGATGTATACACAATTATTTGACTAAAACATAGAGAACCACTGGTATTGTCCATCAATATGTTACTGAATATCCATGCCACCTTAGTAAAAATGATGAATAGCTTAGATACAAATGCCAGTAGTAGGGTGCTATTTTTGTTATACAACTAGGATAGTTATTCTTGACATATTTTTAATCATTAATATGACAGAATACTTAAATGTATTGCAGATGAAGAATCGTGCATATTCATTTCAAATAAGAATATAGCTTAGGCAGTGACCAGCAAAAGTGGTACTAAATGAAGAGCAGTTTGGGAACTGAAAGAGCCGGCTCTCAGAATGGAGCGGAGCCATAAGATCCGGCTCCCTTCAAAGAGCTCTAATTCACATTACTAATGGCCAGGGAGAGAAAGTGATGATGCAAGCTACAATTGTTTCCATATGGCTCTTTTTTATTAAATGTATGTGTGACATTATTGTCAGTATGCTCATACATATTGTATTTTGATTGATTGTATGTTCCTTTAAAATATGCTTTAGATGCTTACACAGAGTGGCGATTTCTCTGAAATAATATCGATGATGTGATGTTGGCACTTTTTTTTGTAGATGTCGTAGTGATGGTAATTTTGACTCTGATACTCGATGGCCAAGTTTTAGGATCACCTCCAGCAGATTTGTAAAAGTATGTGGGTGATATCTTCCAGAAGATTGGAGGTATGCAGAGAAAACACAGACTGAATAGGTTGTGTGGTTACGATTGGGTCTGAGTCACACATGTTATACTGAAGCCATCACTGATGCCAGATGGGGTCTAATGAGGAATGGCCCAGTCCACACAGCAGCAGCAGGGCAGACACACAGCACTCCCCTGGGGGCCTACTGAGCATGTGCAGCCAGACAAGAAGCAGGTGTTTGGTTTGTTGTGCACGGCCCGTGTGTGCAGTCTTTGCTTCAGTCATGCTATGGCTCATTCTGCTTTCAGAAAGAGGATGGGTTGGGGAACCTGCATTAACTGTGTTCTCTGAGCAGACACACCTCGGTGATCTGTGTTTGTGCGTTATGTGATAGAGAGAGAGAGCAAGGTATGAAAAGAGTAAAGCCCCCGCCCTCCTCCACTGAGCAGGTGGTGAGCAGATTGTGCTAAAACCTCCGCCTCCTCCCGCCCCCCGCCTAGGGCTGAGTCTGATAAGGGTTGCCCATCCACACCCCCCAACACCACCCTCCAACCAAAAACCATCACAGCAGAGGCCTGTGGCTCCTGTAGGGTTGAAAATAAGATGTACTTACACATGTCATCAGATGAGATGCATTACATGCATATGGCCAAAAGTGTGTGGACGCTGCTGTCTGATTTGATATTCAGTTCCAATTTAGGGAAATAACTCTCAATGTTACAGCATACAATTATATTTTAGACAATAGTGGGCTTTTTTGCATTTTGCAGCAACAATTTGGGAAAGGCCTCATGTGGCAATGCCCCAGTACACAAAGCCAGGTGCATAAAGAAATAGTTCTCCCAGTTTGGTGTTACCTCAGCCCCATCTAACACCCTTGGGATGAATTGGACCCAGGCGCTATAGCCCAACATCACTGGCCAACCTCACTAATGCTCTTGTAGCAGGGAGCAAATCTGTGCAGCCAGGAATTTGCAGGAAATGCCTTCCTAGAAAGTGAAGGCTGTTTTAGCAGCATGTTAATGTTCAGGATTTTAGAATTAGATGTTGAACAATCACGTACAGGTGCATGTGAATGAGAGCAGTGATACGCTGGAGAAGTCTTATTACACCCCTCATGTGATTTTGCAAATGTGCTGTGATTATATCTGAGCTCTGCTTTGAGAAGACATTTTTAAACCATTATTCAGCCCCTGGTCCTTTTGGATTGATGGGGGGCTTACCTGTGACCTGCAGGGGGTAGACAAAATAATATAAACTCCCATGAAAAATGACTATGAAAACTCTGAAGTAACATAATCTCAACTACAAATGCTGCCACGAAGGTTGGGTGTCAATTTGTTGCATTTGCCAGCCATAAAAGAGCTTTGTCATTCAGGGTAACTGCAGGTGCACTGATCAGAAAAAAACTGCACAATTATTAACTATGTCAAGGGAGCGTAGTCTTGAAATGTGAGACATATGCTAAACACAACAAACTGCATCAAGAAAGAGATGTTGCCTTTTTAGGATGCTCCCATGCCTCTCAGCATACTACTAAGTGAAAGGCACAGTGAAAGTTCACCGCATCATCTCATGTCACCGGATTTTTATTGGCTTGTTAACAGTTTGTTAGAGAAGGATTGTTACAGAATACATGTAAACCCCAGAATTTCCATAATCAGGGTCTAAGTTTTAGATTAACATGCAGAGAGTACAGCTAAAAATCGCTCATGCATATTCTACCAATTCTGGGCCTCTCAGAAGATGTCGATGACAGGGGAAACGTCAAACCTTTCTCTTCCACGCAGGTATCGCTGTCTTAAGCAGAGAGAAGAGCCTTAACCAGCACAAACAGATCAGCAGCAGGTGAAAACTGCATGTTTAACAAGGCTGCAGTCAGTGCAGTCAAGAAGAGAACAACAGCTCTGAAGCAATTATTCTTTTATTTATGGTGATTGCAAGTTGTCCTTGGGGGTAGTCTTTTCTCTCACAGTGGCTGGCAGTTGCTAAGGTGCAGAGGTGTGGACGTTAACGTAAGTTCACGCTTTATTTATGGTACATGTCTCTGGCAAAACAGGGCCATCTCTCTGTCTCATTCCCTCAGGCAGGTAGATGTATCCAACTGAATGTTTGACGATGTCCACCAAATGGTTTATGTTGTTGATGAGGCTTTGGTGCGGCTGGGAATCCAACCCCTTTAAAACATGTTTAGATGTAAACGTGTTTCCTGTGTGTGTGTGTTTTTTTTAATATAATAACATAAATTTAGTTTCTCATTCCAGCATGACAAAGCACTTAATAAGGTATTTGGTGAAGTGATTTAAAGGATTGTAAAAGTGAGTAGTAAATGCCTTCGCACTTGGTTCGGATATTGGCAGGGAACTTATTTCCCCAGTGTTTTTAGCTAGGCTTGCAGCATGGCTCCTTGAAGGGTAATGTCGGTCAGTCACTACTTTGGTGTAGACTCAAACATAACAACTATTGGATTAATTGTCATGATTTTTTGCATAGACATTCATGGGCCCCAGAGGATGCTGCTGTTTTGGCAACTCATTGACTTTTTATTAGCAACACCAGCTATTTTGTTTTTTTTCAGTGACATGGTTTAACAACTGTTGGATGGATTGCCATTGAACTTTGGTACATATATCCATGGTGCCAAGAGGATGAATCCTAATGACTTTTGTGATCCCCTGACTTTTCCTGTACCATGAGCCATGAGTAAAAATTGTTGGATGGATTGCCATTATATTGGTACAGAACATGTATAAAAGAAGTGGATGTAGTCACCGTGACGTCACCCATTGGTTTCTGGACTGCCGTTTTGAAGCCACGAGTTTAACCGTTAGGCCACTGGCATAGTTGGTGACAACCAAAATAATGTTGCTTTTAGACAATACGTGAAGCTACAGCAGCAACTGATTTAATCAAAACATTATAAGGGAGGGATGATAGACATCTGGATTGAAGTTTACTATAAATTAATTTTGAATTAAGTAATTATGAATTTCTGACTTACAGTATATTTGTTTTGTCTCCATCACCTCAGGGATAATATCACTCACTCACTCACTCACTCACTCACTCACTCACTCACTCACTCTCACGCACACACAGAAACAAACATGGAGATACCTCAGCTGTTTTCTAGTGCAATGAGCAGATTAACTGACATGAGCTAGCTTTTTCCTCTTTACAGCTTTCCCCTTTTTTTCTGCTTCTCTGACTCAAACTCAGGTAGAAGTCATCACCAGCTCGAGGCTCCAGTACTGACTTCAGCATCTGTTATCATAATAGTCAAACTGAGCACAGAGAATTCACTCATGCTGCCAGCGGGAGGCACAACAACGTTGCTTCCCAAGCCAAACATCAGTTTGTAATCTGCTGCGTTGGCTTGGCAGCCTGATTCAGGGATGAGGAAGAGAGAAATGAGCAGAGGGAAAGGATTAGAAAGACTTCAGATTTGCCGAATCTCAGTAAGCTGGAGAGGAAATGGATACCATGGGATCACTGTGAGCATGTTTGAGTGTTTATATTTGAGGGGTTAGACAGAAAGTATGGAGTCTCATGGTTAAACTGCTGAGTCATGCTGTGACGTTTGTCCAAATGTTGTGTGAAACCACACCATAGTCTGCCTGTATCCTTCAGCATCCTGCTCTGTTCTGGGGGTGGAGAGGAAGAGTTTCACTGTTAGCATCAGCAGCCGGTAGAATTCAAAGTGAACGCCTCGTCTGATGCAGGAAGAACAGCTCAATGAGCCGATAAAGGTCTGTTTATGCTTCTGCATGTCAAACTTTGTTAGAGCTCAGTATGCTTCCAGTTCACAGCTAGTTGTTGTATTTTCTTCCATAATGAGGCATCATTTCTGTTTGATTCAGCTCCTGTTGCTGTATGTCACAGTTCACACAGTTGCTCATTGATTTGTTTGCTACAATCAGCTCGTCTCAGGAATATAAAAATAAGAACACTTTTTTTACAGCAGCTTTCCATTTTAGGCTTTTTTAATACGATGATTGAATTACTTAAAAAAAGGTCAACGCTTGACGGTCAACGGCTGATTTATTGTTCTATTGTCCACACAGCTTTGATATCTCCTGAAGATAGCTGGTTGGAAAACGTGTTTCCAAAATGACAATTTTAGACACAAATCTTTGCTTAAAATGTATCATCCAATAGCTGTTCAATATAAATAATCTAGTCCAACTACAATAGCATAATCAAACTAACATAATGCGTGTGATCAACCAGCTATTGAGAGTTGGAGTCTCAGTTTTATGTGCTTCTCAGAAAACTGCATGCTCTCTCCTTGAACTCTAAGTCCATGTGGTTATTATTCCATTTTTAGCTGTAAAATAATCCTTTTGTGCATATCGGTGGCTTAATTTATTATTGGCAGAGAGAGAAAGCATGATGTATGGTACATCGGCTTCTAACACAGCTCTGCAGACTGTGTGTGGGTCTGTGTGCGTGTGTACGTTATGGATTTGCTTTGTGATCCATCCTCAGAGAATCTCCAGTTGTGTCCACGGGGGAGGCTCAGATGCTTTGTATCACGGTATCTAAACAACCTTTACAGTTTCACAACAGGAAATATGAAAAAGACTACAGTGGTGCAGAGAGAGCTGCTAAAAATTACTGGGTTGTATTTTTAGACTTCTGTACATCTCCAGACCTCTCTGACAGTGTGATGTACAGCCAGTCCAGCAGTACTGTCATTGATCAGCTCGCCTCCCACAACAGACATCTTGCTGTGGCTTCTGTTGCACAATAAGCGCTATTTGGTAAATGCTTCACAAAACTGTAATGGTGCTTCTGAGGAAGTGACATCATTAGCGCAGTGGTAAATCACACCAAGGCTGGGTTCGGTAATGTGTGCCAGTTTGGAGGCCTGTGGCGTCCTCTCCCATTTCTCACTTATTTCAATCTCGTGTTACCTCACAGCTCTTGTAAGAGCTGGACAGCAGAGGGCTGTGATGCAGTTTTGGCTGACATTTACTACTGCGCAGGCCACTGTGTGTTTACTACTGAGACCATCGTTCTGTCACAGTAATAGCATCTCTGAATATATCGTGGAATCTCATTTTCCTCATGAAATCTGATGACTGATGTCTTTCACTCAGGTGGAATCGCAGTATTGATGCAAAGCTTTGTCAGCACTCTGCTGCTGCTCCATTTCCCTGTTTATTCAGTGAGGAGTGTACACAAGCTGAGCAGCTGGGAGTCGGGACTGTATTGATCAAAAGTGAGGAGCTTGTGTGGTGTTGGAGGACAGATGGTTCGGGCCTCTATTCTGTAGTCATGGCAGTGTGAATGAGCATATCCTGTACATGTGTCTCTAGACAGAGGGAAACATGCAGAGAGTGGCTATAACTGCCAATCCTCAACACGTTGTTCAAAACTGCAGTGGAGTAAACAGTTTAAGCTTTTACTCTTGTGAGTCTTGTTCTCGTGAAACTATTTTTCTTCATTCTAACAGAAATATGTTCTTCTCTATGTAGTTGAATAGGCTCATTAGCATATTCATGTTACATATTATGGCTTTTTAAGAAGCCTCCATTGTATTTGTCATCCAATCAGTTTGTCGCTTCCATGTGATGTCTCCACTTCTATTTATCAGATAAAGAAACAGACACAGATCAATGGCTGCTAATGGGCTGTGATGGTCATTAGACTGATCCTATCACAATTGCACTTAGAGTGAGTGGCACAATGAGTCACAACAATTTTATGTTGAAAAAACAGACTATCCCAATGTTATTGCTTATTACCAGCACCACTACCTTACTGACTGTATTCATTAAAATGCACAAACATCGTAATTCTCAGTCTGTGTAAATACAGGCTTGTATAGGGTGAGTAGGTATTGAAAAGATATATGACAACAAATGACAAGACTTAAAACTCCTGGTTAAAGGGGCATTATAGTTTTCAGCGGCCTTTAGCAGTGCGGTTTTTATTTTGCAATCAGATACGTGCTCGTATGCTTGCTTTCCTCATCCACTCATGAACTTCACGCAAAGTGCTGGAAACTCATGTAAACTCCCACTGCAACGTTACAGTAATATTTTTATAAATTTAAGCAACTGCTCAGTGTTAGCGAGTGAGCTAACGTTACCTAACTTGTTTCACATGATTTGCAGTAATGTTAGTTTACCTTTCTAATAGGTTGAAAGTCAACTGTCATTATGTCTTCACATAGGATCAGGCATACTGGCCGTCAGAGGTAACGCAAAAACCCCCGAAATGTGGATCATTTTTACGTGAGATTACAATCCCTTCACACACAGGCAATAAAAAAGTGATTAATTTCATTGAAAAAATATATATAGCCCCTTTTAAAGTGAGACATGCAACTTTTAAGAAAAGAAATAACAAATTAACACGATGAAAAGCCTTTTCTCAGTTCAGCAGCTTTACTCACTGTCACTGTGGCTCACTGTTTTTGTATCCTTACCTAGATAATATTGTTGGATAACCTAAAACCACATTACTGATCCAGTTTGCTCACTTTTTGACTTTTCTCCTTTCAAGCTAACCTAAAAATAGCTTAGTATTTTCAATAAATGCTAAACAGCAAGTTAGCTAAACTGCTAAATGCTATGATTTAGGAATATCTAAAAATGGTCACTTGGCTGCTGTTTAGCAAAAGTTAAAGCAAAAGTGTCACTTTAATTTCTGCAAACAATCATGCACTATGAAGGGGTTAGGATATGTAAAGCCATTGCTGGAGCCTGAGAACTTTAACAGGTGTGTCTCAAAACCATAAAATAAAGACAGAGACATGTCAAACAAACAAGCAAGTCGCCCAATCTTTGCTAATGGTCTCTTTATTTCTTCCTTCAGATATGGTCCGGTACTGATGGCGCACTCTGAGCTGTTTGTGACGGGAGCGCCACCTGTGGAGGGGAGCGCTGTGGACCTGGATGTTCTGAGCCTCTTGGACTCGTTTGGAGAAGAAAACAGCACCGTTGAGAGATGCTACCGTGCCCACTCCCGCAGCAGCGTCCTTCAGGGTCTGCCGTTTGGAGGGGTGCCCACAGTCCTCACCATCAATGTGGTTCTCTGGATGGTACAGACACGCACACACACACAAACAATAATATTCACAGTTTACACAATGAACTGCAGAAGAGCAGTTAAATTTGATTATATTATGCAAATATAAGGACGTTAGGATAATGGCTTTAGCCAACGATTATTGTATTACTGATTCATTTTACTATCATAGACTTCATCATAGAGAAACACAAAATGTCAAAATCTTTTGCCATTTTTGATTAAAAAAATAAAATAGAAATTACTACTTACTACAAAAAATCAAAAGTTACTTAAACCATCAGTCATCAAAATAGGCAATTTTCTGTTCATCTGCAAATCAATTAATTGAGTTATCGTTCCTGCTTTAGTTACAACCACTTTTGCACTCACAACACATTTGTTTCCACGAATCATCTCTTCTCTAGATACTGCTGCAGCTTAGAGGGCCTTGACAACAAGGTTTCTGAATATATTCATAGCTGCCAACACCCTGTTGAGATATTATGAAGAGCCCTGATACAAACAGACAAGAGGTGACACATGGTCTGAGGGCTGTTTCTTTAACAACACAGTATCTAATGGACATCCTGTCTCAAGCTCTTGATGATAATACATTACAAGAGCAACATCAGGAGCACTCATGCTATGTGAAATGAATGCAGACATAGTGTGTGTTGGAAATGTGTGAACACACATGCTCTTTTTCAATAAATTGTGGACCTCAGCCCTCACTACCACGTTCCTAAATGCAAATGTAATCCTAACAGTAAACTTAGTCTTGATTTTAACCCTCACCCTGGATCCTAACTAACCTTAACCAGTGCTTTCATATTAACCTACACCTGAAGAATATATTATCAGACATTGGATATACTGTACATCCAGCCCGGTCTCATCCCAGGACGTCAAACTAGATACTATTAATTGTTGTTACTGCTTTTTAAAATAACTAAATCCTTTAAACCTATGTACAAATTGTACTTTTAAGTGGTCTAATGTTTAATGTTTACTGTTTATTTGTGTATCTTATGAGTCTTATTAAATGTCCTTTGTTGTTGTGGGTGTGCTTGGTGTTCGTAACCTGTCATCAGCATTATCTCATCTTGGATTTGGAGACAACACATTTTTAACAGAAAGCGTGCAGTCCATGCTAGAGGCATGAACTTTGAAAAATCATCTTGTAGCAGTACTCATATAAAATCTTATGGTCTCCCGTATGTGGGTTTCCTCCATATAATTTGTTTATTACATTCAAAATGGTGGTATTCCTTCAACAGACCAAAGACAAGTGGTTGGAGACTTTAAACAGCTCCTATGTGTGAATGGGGGTTCTGAATGTTTGTCTATATGATAGACTGGTGCATGCTAGGAAAGGCTCCATTTTATCAATTAAAGAAACAGTAGAGTATAGAAACACTTGACTAACACTTTGGATTTTGGATGGAGCGAACAGTAAATGTCAAAAAACTTATATTGGATGCATATTGTTATTATACATACAAATATTCAGATTCATATTCCTCTGCCAAGATAGGAACTTTATTTTCTCAAGAAAAAGTCTCTAAAAAACAAATCCAAACTTTAAATTAAGCCATTGTCTTGCAAAACACGGTGGAGGTTTTTATTTGTCTCCTTGTCTGGACTTTTGGATATTATAAGAATGTACAAGAACACACATTGTGTGCTTGTCATAAGTACCAAATTGCATTCTAGACAATGGCAATCTGCCATGTTTTAATGATTTTAACTTTCCTTTCACATCGGATGATACATGTATACGCTGTTTATAAACATACTGTGCATATTTTTCTCCAGATAATAATAGACTTCCATTTTCACTTGTCAACTAACTCAGATCCACTGTCAGGCCTTGTCAAGCTTGATCTCTATACTGATATCACTCTCAATCTGCCACATCCACATTTTAATTGGCTCATTTTTATTGCCGTCTGGTTGTCAAGACAACACAGCGGGTTGAGCACTGTCTCTTAATGACAAGCATGAGTCAAAAAACGGTTCTCCCCAGGTGACAGGAGCACGCCTCTGCATCAATCCCAACATCATACAGAATAAATCATCTGTGGGACTTGAGGAGAGCATGCCCACACATCAAAACCAATTAAAATAAAACAACAAGCAGGATGGACACCCAGAAAACAGCAAGACAATGGAGAGATTTCTTATTTAAAGAAGGAGTTTGGCCCTGACTGCTAATGTGAACACACGCTGATTATTCATCTACATGCCTCAGATGAGGATGCCCTGATTGTCTATGCATGCCTCTGCATCACTACAGAATTAATCATTCAATATTTATGGGAGCTTTTGTCTTATTAACGTGGTTGTCACCCATGCCCGCTAAACCAAATGTCTTCTAAACCCAAATGAGTAAATGATTTAATGCTGTAATTAAAATCAAACATTCATCAGCACTGTCACTCAATTTGCATTTATCAACATTCATCCATCATCACCCTGTTATGATCTTAGATATTTAACCAGGGCGCTTCCTCACTAATCTACTATTGTCTACTATAATGTCATCAAAGAGGGTCTTTTCACTTAATTGTGAGTTTACAGTTAAGCTTTCCATTTGTGGCAGAATGGAGCCTATTCATATTTATTCTTGCTATTGATCACACTCATTCGTCATTAGTGCACAGCATGTGTTCGTGTGTGCATGCTGACTGGTTTCTGGTAGTTTCCAAGACAACCACGTACTACTCTAAAGGAAGAAGAAGGCTTATTATTGCTGCTGCATTTTGAACCTTTCATTTGTAGGTTTTTTATGAGGATGCAGAGATGGGCCTCAGCTTTCAAATCAAGCAAAGGTTTTGAAAAATATTAAGCCGAGAGCAGATAAGGACAAGGCGTGTACCTGTGATTCTTAAACGCTCTGCATTCATGTTCTTGTCCTATGTTGCAGTTCCTGTTGCTCATCTTCTCCTGCCTGAGGAAGGCTGCATGGGACTATGGCCGCCTGGCTCTGCTGATGGAGAATGACAGGTAAATCAATCACTTGCTGTCAAAAAATCTGATACACTTGCTTGTCTGTGAGCCCTGTCAACATTTAAGATGGAGAAATAATTCCCAGTGGGATCACTCCTGAGTCCTGATCCTGAAGCCTGCAGCTCCCTCTGCTGAATATGAATGGCACTGCATGGGAAGCAACTTACTTCAAAGAGCTTCTACATGAACCAGTAAACATTTGACATTTTCCCTTGATAAATAGCTTAAAGAAGGCCAGTGTTATTCTAGATTTGTATCATATCCCATGAAAAGATCAAAGCAAACAATGAGTTAACCTTTACAACTTTTTTATACTGTCTGTGGCACTCAACCCAAAATCCATTGGTTCCCAATTGATAGTTAAATCTTTAAAAAAGGTCACACATGAGTTTTAATTTTTATAAAATACTAAATAATTTCCTAAAACAGCTGGGCTATGTAATTTTTAGCAAACATTACTCAAACAAAAGTAAATAATGCAATAATAAAATAACAGGATGCAATAATACTCTTTGGATACACAGATAATATTTGTTAGGATAATGCATTGTTGGTTTTAGTGTTTTCATGGAATTTGTTGATGGTAAGAAAAATATAGAATATCACCAGACGCATCCTTTAAACAAATAATAAATGATCAAAAATGTTTTGAATTTCTTGCCAATCAACTAATTGAATTATCGTTTCAGCACTTATTCAGATACCTTTAAGGATACAAAATGAGTCAAGACCCACCCAGCAGTCTGCATTAGTCTGCAGCGGTTTTCCTCTGCTTGACCTGAGTCTCGTCTCCAGGGGACTGCAGGCTTGATTAGTTCTGCCTGACTGGTAGCGGCTTCATTACAACCGAGGGCAAGCAGCATGTGTTTTGCCAAGCGGCCCTCTCTCGTACTAATTCAATTATGCAGCTTAATTTGACATGCTGTTGAACTGTCAGTGGTATGGCACACAAAGAAATATCCATAAACTCAACCATCAGGCTGCAGTTATGTGGGACAGTCTACAGCTGTTACATTATGTCTTGGTTGTGATCTCCTTTTCAGCTCTGAGTTACATATGATATTGATATCGATATATGGTTATTTCAGGCCACAGTCAATATGATCTTGCTATTTCTTTGTTTATCTCGTCTTTCCAATTCAGTCTCACGTCCCTGTTTTATGGAGAACCAAGTGAGAAGGAAAAGTCTCCATCAGAATCCAGCCCCTCCGACTCTGAGACCAAGGACATGGTAAGTTTGGTTTGGTTTGGCTAAGAATTTTTCATCAGCTCCTCAAAACACCAAGAAACCCCTTAATAGACTTTTCAGATCAATTAAAGGTACCCTGTGGATTTCATGCTAAACAAACACTTGTTCACATGCAGCCTGTCTCAACAAAACAGATTTACGTGTCCTAAAGGTCTAACAGAAATGAAGTCAACATGTCTAATCTCATGAAATATTTTTTTGTATGTGTTGAAACCTACATTGTTTAAATTCTGAATTTTCATTAGCGTGGTCCTTTTCTGAGGTCTTACTTTATAGCTGCACTAATTAATATTATTTTATTTACAATGTAGTAGATGACCATGTGTAATGTGAAAAGAGTGTGGTGATGAAACCACAACTTTGCAGGTCCTTCCAGCTGTAGCCCATTGAGCGTCTTTAGCGTCTTTTAGCCCGTTGTTTTGGTTTTACAGTGCTCCAGCTCTGCTCTCATTAACCTGCTTTCCAGTCACAGCAGGCAACAGTTTTCAACGAAAAACTCTTAATTAGTTTAACCCACTGTCTTCCACCAAACGGCTGGCAAACAAAGTTAACGACTAGCCAGTGGACATTTAGCAGCAATACAAATTTGATTGGTGGAGACAAGACCAGTTAAAAGGAGAGTGAATATTGGGCTTAAAGTTGTCAGGTAGACGCCAACACGACACAAAATGAATGCTAATGTTACATGCTTGCTGTGCCCATGTGGTGTGGTCCCCATCTTTAGTTTTGTCACCTTTTCTTTACATGGTCATGTTCACAGCAACTGGAGCCAGGAAAGGCAGTCTGAAGTGTCGGAAGACCATTTTTATTTGGTTTGAAATAGTGCTGGGCAACGATAAAATTTTTAATCGCGATTACTCATATGATTTTCTTGCGATTAATTGTTAAAATTGAATAATGAATTCTAAAGTAGTGCGCAATTTTAATTTAAATGTATGTCTTCTGTATACACAAAAGTGTAATAACCTGTGGTTTGCAAACACTTTAAACAAATAAGGTCCTTTTTCCAGCAGTATTCCCTTTACAGAGTAGCAATAAAATATATCTAAAGGTATTTGCCACTGCAAGGGCATTACCTTTTATCTAGCTTGTTAAAACAAGTTACCATCAGAGTCCAATTGTCTTGTTGTATTTTTTCTGAACAGGTATCAGCATCAGGTATCTTTTATCTGGGAGCAGCAGTCTGTCAGTCTCACTCGCACAGACTTCACACAGTTAAAAACTTGAAATAACGTTACAAGTCGCGGTGGATATTTTACATTTTACAAGCACAGAAGACTCCAGACAGATTCCAGTTGTCTCTACACTGCAAAATATAAAGCATAATGGGAAGTGTAGAAAGTTCTAATTTGTCATTATACCAAGTTGTCACAGTTAATTTGTAAGTAATCTAGTGATGTTTAAAAATGCTGCATGCTGCACTTGTATAATCAACTCCACTTGTCTAAGATGGCAGTGTCAACTGTTGTAAGGGAAAGTTTGGGGGGGGGTTGGTGCGCGTGTTCACTGGTTAAAAACTTGAAATGACGTAACAAATCGCGGTGGATATTTTACAAGCACAGACCAGGTAACGTTAAAGCAACAGTAAACACAGGGTTCAGATGTTGGTTTCGGCTGTTTGAGTTGTTTGATAGGCTGCGTCATTAACAAGCAAGCAGCTCACCTGCTGCCGTGATAACAGATCGCGGGTGGAGAAATATGGAAAAAAGAAGACAGCGTAGTCTGCCGAAGCCTCCCTCCACTGCTTGTTTGGGTGGGTGATTTGCAGGCTGATCAACATCCCGCCCCTCCTGTGACCCATGGTTTGACTGTATGTGTATTCAGAGCCAGTGAGCAAGGGACTTTCGAACTAATAAAAAAATAAAAACTGCATTAACATGCATAAAATAATTGTTGGTGTTAATTAATTAATGCCTTAAGGGGCGATAATAAGTTTATAACTGCCCAGCCCTAGTTTGAAAGTATGACTCTCAATGAGATGTTAATTTCATAGCTGTGAGATGCTACAAATATATTAAAAGTTGTGTGGCTGGCAGAACACCTGCTCATCTTAACACTGCTTCACAGTGCCACTAGTGGTTAAAAACTCCACAGGGTGCCTTTAATCACTTAAATAGTATAATTTGGGTAAACAGGCATAGCATTTAAGGAGAAGACTCCAGACAGACTCCAGTTGTCTCTACACTGCAAAATATAAAGCAGAAGGCATAATGGGAAATGTAGAAAGTTCTATTTTATTTACAGTCATTATACCAAGTTGTCAAAGTTAATTTGTCAGTAATATAGTGATGTTTAAAAATTCTGCATGCTGCACTTGTATAATCAACTCCATTTGTCTAAGATGGCACTGCGTCAACTGTTGTAGGGGAAAGTTTGGATCATGACTCAGCTGGACTGTCTGTGACTCCATGACACCTGTGTGATAGACTGAGGTCACTCCCTGCATGTTTATAATGGTGTATCACAAAGAGTCAGACAAGAGTCATCGCCCTGTGCCTACACAAAACAGAGGCTGCAGTAAAGTGGTTACTGCTCCAGGCTAGACCTATTAAATCTCCATCTCTGTGTCACTCTTATTACTATGCAAATAGTGAATGCATGCAAGTAGCCAGATGTGGTGTGCACAGACTTGCATGCATATTTCATTTATGATCTCTAATACGGAATCCATTAGATGTTTTATGATTCCCCTCTCCTTCCAGGGCTTCTGCTCGTGGCTCTCATCACTTTACCATATGAAGTAAGTACACAAAGCAGTTGCCCTTGTAATTATTTTACCCTTCTCTCATCTTAGCTTCCATCCTTTTATTGGCCCTCTGTCTTCAAAGCTGATGGCACCGTCAAATGTAAAGTCTCGTGTTATATCTCATTTAGCAGGAAAAACAAACGAGTCTGGGCTCATGTGACCACTGGTGCCATGGTTTCCCATTGACTATTTGCACTTGCTCGAGTCTGACTTTACACAACAGATTTAGGCCTGTAAAAAGGTGCCCATGGTTTCCATAGTATTATGGTAGAGTTTGGTTGCTTCTGTTTTTAGCTCTCATGCCAGTGGCTCACCCTGGGATCCCTGGGAAAGTGAAAACCCACCCTGCGAGTTCGCAATGTGTGGGCTGCCATGAGACTAGCATGCACCTCTTTTCTTTTCTTTTCTTTTCTTTTTTCAGGCTGTTTTTTATTTTTTGTTCTATTTTATGACACTGGGTTTCCTGAACCTCCCGGCTTACCACATATTCTTACACCAAAGTAGTTTTGCCTCAGTTTTACTCATGATGAGGTATAAGCTGTCGGACGATTTGTCCTGGCAATAGACAGAGCTGCATACATATGCTAGATTAAGATTGCACTGCGTTGATTATCATCACATCTGCATGTGTGGAAATTCCACTACTAAACAGTTTGCAGCATCTCTATTTTTGTCATGTAGCAGAGAAAGTTTGGGATCTCTCTGATTTAAGAGATTCTGAAAGTTTCCCCTCTCTCTGTTTCCGCAGGGATGACGAGATCCGTAGCAAATGTGGCATTGATGCTGTCACATACCTGTCCTTCCAGCGCCACATCATCCTGCTCATGACAGTGGTTTGCCTGCTGTCTTTGGCCGTAATCCTGCCGGTCAACTTTTCCGGGAACCTCCTGGGTATTTTGGTCCCTACATGATGGTCTAGCTGGCCAAAAGCTGAGGGATATCTTTAAGCTCTAGAGCGACACATGGGGCACCTCGGCGAGGAGAGAAGCCAGGCCACACAGAGATGATCATGCACACATGTACACACCAAAGGATGTATCAGTTAGATACTCAGAAACTTTAGCTTAAAACAATCTGTGGTGAAACAACAAAGTTTTTCTTGCGTAAATGAAATAAGATTAGAACTCGAAAGTTATTTTTAACTTAACTTAAATAAACATTTTGAAATAATAATAGCCCACTACTATTTACACACACAACACTGTATTTCAGTGGGAGTTGCAAACATACCAGTGGCAATTCATCTAGCGCTTCCAAGTAGGATTGTAGGAATAGAAAGTGCTTAATTTCCTGTTAACATACACATGTAGGTGTCAGGGGTGGGATGGTGCAAAATTAGCTGCTATATAGCAGCAGAAATGGCTTTTGGCAGTTGTGTGCTTATTTTGTAGGAAGCGTTGAGTAAGCCATTCTATAACAGGATGAAGGCAGGAGTCATTATGGGGTCTACAAGGAATGGGCTGTCCACAGAAACTTTTTTATTACTGCTGGCTGTCATCTTATGGACGAGTGTGTCACCCTAGTCATTAAATAAACCAACACCCATTGACAAGCTGCCGTGGCAACAGCAAACAAAGGGTGCCCAAATTAAAACAGCAGAGTTAGGCATGACTACGATGTTTGAATTTTGTGTGAAATGTCATTGAGACGGGAGGGATTTCATTAAATTGGATGGAAAAAGTTTTCTCTGAATAGCGGCATTGCTCCATTGTTGCCTCACCCTCCAGACAAAAGAGGAGGGGTTTAAAGTCATTTAGAAATGAAAATGTCTCGCTCTCTGTCATGTTGCGTTATTTCTACAGGAGACAGTCCTGAAAACTTTGGAAGAACAACACTGGCTAATGTTAGCTCAAAGTAAGTGTAACACTTCATGAATGAAAAATCAAATCTCATGAAATAGCACAGGACCAAGAAAAAAACATCAGACTATATATATATATATATATATATATAATTCATTTAAATGACAGCAGTGTTTTTGTTCCTCACAGGGACAGCTTTCTTTGGCTCCACAGCATCTTGGCTCTGTTGTACTTCATCATCACATTGCTGTGTATGGTTCACCACTCCATACGGCTGGAGTACAGAGAGGATGAGAAGGTCTGTCACCAGCACATCATGTTGTTCAAATATCAAGGCCTGGCAATTTCTCCGCTGCAAAAACATCCATCTTAGTCAAGTCTGTTTCTCTAGTTAAGGATGTTAGCATGCTGACATTTGCTCATTAGCCCTAAGCGCAAATTAAAATTTTGATCTGATGAAAAGTTAATGGATAAAGTGATTACAGTTCATCTTGAGGAGAACATGAATGTGTGTTCCAAATAGTGGTAGAGAGATTTCACTCTGAACCACAAATGTCAACCTGCTAGTGGTGCTAAAGGAAAGTCAAAGGATTCACTCTCTGGGGACCACGAGTGGATGTACCAAATTTGTCCATGTAGTTCTTGAGATATTTCTGTCGGCACCAACCGACTGACCAGCGAGCCACGCCACTAGCATGGCTGATATCACTTGATCACTGTTCATTATAACGTAACTGCTCATGGTGGTTGCATTATGTGTTGCAGGTAGCCAGGACACTGATGATTACCTCCATACCAAGAGAGATCTCTGACCCAGGACTCATCACCAAACACTTCCAGTACACACATTCTCTTCTCTGTTTATTATGAAGTCAAGTTAAATCCTCTCCTTATCTTTGATTGGTGTCACAAGGAAACCCTCTTGCAATCCTCTATGCAAACACATGCACAAGCCCATTGTCATCACCTTCATTATGATTATCTTCTTTTGCTCCATTCACCAGTGAGGCCTACCCCAGCTGTACTGTCACTGATATCCGTCTCTGCTTTGATGTCCACAAGCTGATGAGGCTGGACTTAGAGAGGTATCTTAACTGCTACAGATTGAAGCAACACAGTTTGTGATCAGTGAGAGGTTCTTGTCTGATGATGCTATGTTTTGCAGGCGCAAGGCAATGAAAGGCAGGCTGTATTTTGCCACAAAGGCCCAAAAGGAGGGGAAGATCATGATTAAGACCCACCCATGCGCCCAGATATTGTGCTGCGACATCTGTGGCTTTGAAAAGGTACTTATTAATCAGCAAAACTGGGATTGATAGGTGACTGCATAGTTGTGCTGCACAGAAAGTATGTTACCACTGGATGGCACTCCAATCCAAAAGTAGGTAACTGCAGCAACAACATACAGTATCTTGCCACTGTAAATCTGGGTATCTCTCTGAGAGTGGAAGATGCAGTGAGAAACATGTGCTCTAACTTTTTTCTGCAGGTGGATGCAGAACAGTATTACAGTGAGTTAGAAGAAAAGTGGACGGACGAGTTTAATGCTGAGAAGAACCGCATCTCCATGAAGAGGCTGGGCATTGCCTTTGTGACTTTCCGCGATGAGAGGATGACTGCTGTGTGAGTAAACACCAGCATGACATTGAGGATTTATGTCTGCCTGACCCTGTCATCCCAGAAACCCTGTCACAGCAGGGAGCAACTATAAAATTCATGGAGTGCTGATGCAGACTTCTGCAGCGGTATCTTGTTTTGCTTTCCAGCATTGTGAAGGACTACAGTCGTGTGCGCTGTCGTCGCAGACCCCAGCAGTCCAGCATCACCACTGTGGTGCAGTCGCACGAATGGGGGATTGACTACGCACCTGCTCCTAGTGACATCATCTGGTCAGTGCTGACATTACTGGAACTCCCGTCATTTGGTTTTTGTTAGTTTTTTTTGGTGCCCCTTAAACCAAATACTCTTATTTTCACTTGATAAGTTTCAAAGTAAAACATTTCCACATGGACAACATAATATACATACTTTTCTAGCACTTTAAAGAAAGGGAGATATCTATCCATCCATTATTTGTCCTTATCCTGTGCATGGCTGGAGGGAGCAGTATGCTATCCCAGCATGCATTGGAGGAGAAGCATGGTACACTGACAGAGAAACGTTCACACTCACATTCACACCTACAGTAACTTATTAACCTGCATGTTTCTGGACTGTGGGAGGAAACCCACGCAGAACCATGATTTGAGTGTAATATCCAGTTTTACAAGTCTTATCCATCATTTATCACATTACCCTATTAATTTTACCTACACATATTTGGTATCTTTGGAAACCTCTGGATCTGGAACCTCAAGTCAAAGCTCTGTGGGCTGTAACTGTAGTTCAGTATGTTGTTGCTTGTGTGTATCAGTCTCAAACACTATTTAAAGCTCCTTACCTATCCATGATTTGATTAGCTATAATGCACATTTCTTATCTTGGAAAGCACAGTGAGATTATGTAACAAATGAGTGATGCATATGTACAACCAAAGAGATGTCGCTGTTTGTGCTTCACGCCTGATTGGTTGGTATGTGCGTGAATGTGTTCTCGCACTAACTAGACAGGAGCAGTCGCAGGCAGCGGGTTTGGAGCAGGTACGTTTGTTCCTTCATTAAAATGGAATGTTGAAGTGTGCTGTTCCCAGCCTGCTCTCCAGTGGAAACACTTTGACCAGCTCACATACAAGAGGTGACCAGGCTCGCTATTTCAGGGAGTCAACGCATACAGTACAGGCGTGTCAGGGGAGAGTGGTGTTTTTATCTGTGCTGTCTGCCCTGCTGGATGATTGTGAATTGAGGCTCATTATTTTTCTCCCATCACCAGGGAAAACCTGTCAGTGTGTGGATCTCGCTGGTGGCTCCGCTGTGTCCTCCTCAACATCCTCCTCTTCCTGCTACTCTTCTTCCTCACCACTCCCGCCATCATCGTCAACACAATGGACAAGTTCAATGTCACAAGGCCTGTGGAGAGTCTGCAGGTCAGAGTTTGAGATTGAGTTGAACTGCGTGACCTTAATGCAGCATTATTAGCCCTCTTCGGTTCCATTAATGAATCATTTTGCCATCCAAACCAGAGCCCAGTCATTACCCAGTTCTTCCCGACCCTCCTGCTGTGGGCGTTTTCAGTGCTCCTGCCCTTCATCGTCTACTACTCAGCCTTCTTTGAGTCCCACTGGACCAGGTACTTACCAGCCATCGCCACTCTCCTCTGAAATGGAAATGCCTGTCCTTTGCTTCTTCAAATGGACCCTTCATGTGTAGCTGCCTGTCTTCCCCTCAACTCCCACCATTCCTTTCCTTTTCTTTATCTCAATTATATATTTTTTTCTCTTTCACCCTGTTGCTCTTTTTACTCTCTCCCCACTCTCCCTCCTTCTCGCTGTCACTCTCCCCGCGCTGTTATTCTGGGCAGGTTGTCATAGAGATCTCCATGTGAGGATAATGATATGCACAGTAGTCACCGTGTGCAGAGCAGCACATGGTGACTAGCAGGAGGAGGAGCACAACAACTGTGCATAAGGAGAGAACCTTACGCTGCACCTATGAGAACCCTTTCTTCACATAACCACCCCCACAAACGTGTTGTGCAGGCGTGATGTGCGGAGGGCCGAATGCAAATCAGCTGTTTCTTGGAGTGAAAAGCGTAGTTCATGCTAATGAACCTAGCTGTCCTGTACATGTAGAGTCAACTGACTTTACATTACATTATTTCACCTTATGAATTTATCATGTTTAAGAGTGTAAATATGTTTTACAACTAAATATGCATTGCATAAGGATGTTTTTTATGGTGATCCCTTATGATTCATTTGTCTCAGGTCTGGTGAGAACCAAGTAACAATGCACAAGTGTTTTTTACTGCTGGTCTTCATGGTCATCCTCCTGCCCTCACTTGGTCTATCCAGGTACACTTACAGCAGATCTACAGATGCTTTTCTTCTTATTTTTATGCAGTTCTTATTATTTATACCCACTTTTGAATTGTTTGCAACTTTTTTTTTGGAAATATGTCCTTTTGATATTTTATTCTTTCTGTAGTCTGGACCTGTTCTTCACATGGCTCTTTGATGTCAACTTCCTGGATGAGAAGGAGGTCAAATTCCAGTAAGATTGCTCTTTTGTTGAAATAAAACCTCCCCATTTGGCTCCTAAAAAGACCTTTCAGTCCCAAACACTCAGGTTTCATTGTTTTGTTTTTGCTGCAGGTGCGTGTTTCTTCCTGACAACGGTGCATTCTTTGTAAACTATGTTATTACATCCAGTCTGATTGGCACATCTATGGAGCTGCTTCGCATCCCAGCACTGACGGTGTATGCCATCCGCCTCTGCTTTGCCAAGTCCCAGGCTGAGCGCATTCATGTCAAACGGGTTAGCTGGGCCTTTCATGCTTATCTCAGTGTTTTTTGTGTCAGTTGCGTTAGTTGTAAGAATCTTACTGTGTTTGTCTATGAAGATTCTCAGTCATCCAGGTCATAGTTATCCAACGAAGGAAGAGGTTTCGTCCCTCATCCAAAGGACTTCATCAGTCCTTTGGATGACGGACGAAACGTCTTCCAGTATCTTCAACCAAGTCCAGTTGCCCTTGATTTTAACCTTCGTTTGACTTACTGTGTTTGTGTTTTCATCTGCAGAGTCAGGCTTATGAGTTCCAGTTTGGCCTGGAGTATGCCTGGACCATGTGTATCTTTGCAGTCAGTATGACCTACAGCATCACATGTCCCATTATTACGCCCTTCGGTAAGCAACATACAGTGATCCTCCTTTATCCACCATCTACCCCTTCCTTCTTTCCACCTTTTTTCTTTCTCCTCGATCCTATCACCTTCCCTCTTAGTCTTGCATGTGTATGTGTTGTCTGTCCTCATACTGTGACCTCACTCTCCTCTGCTGCCTGCCAGTCCGACGCAGACTGTGTGAATTTGCTGCTGTAGTCCCAGACACCCAGACACAGTGAGTTGCGAGCCAGACGCCCACTCTGCTCCTGTCTCTGCCCAGAGCTCACCAAGCTTCTATTTACTTCTATATTCAAATCCTCAGTGCGAATAGGCCCTTTCATATTTATTACCCTGCTGTTCTGTGCATTTTACCTGTGTCGGTTTCTGCAGATTGGCATTTTAGTTGTACAAACATTTTTCTGAGGAAGAGCTGAGGCAAATAATCTCATTGGTCATCGGGTGGAAGCACAAAGAAGCAACACAGGATTTCATGTAACTGCCAAACCTTGAAGAGGATAATATGATTTTTATGAATTTGAAAATGAAACAGAATTTGCATGTTTTAAGGACATATTTTCATTTTTTTCTTCAAATCAGGTCACACTGCATCCACGTCACGTCGCATCATTTAACTGCACATTGATCATTGCATTAAACTTGAATGGTTCAGAGAACAAAATATAAAATACCAGTATTATGTTAAAGAACAATAACAGGATTTTCTGCCTTTCCACCCTAAATCAACTATACTGCCCTCGAGTTTCTAAAGACTGCTGTGGTGTTTTAGATATTTCGATGCTTTTCCCTGCCATCCCTGTGCCACCACTCATTTCTATCCCACAGCCTCAGGTGTGATTGATTTCATCAAATTTAATTTCTCTTTACTACTGCAGGTTGTATGTGTGATATTTTGTGCTTCTCTAGGTCTGCTCTATGTGATCCTGAAGCACATGGTTGACCGATACAACATCTACTATGCATATGTTCCCACCAAACTCAACCAGCGGATCCACAGAGCAGCAATCAGCCAAGTCATCGTGGCTCCCATCCTCTGCATGTTCTGGCTACTCTTCTTCTCTATGCTCAGATTAGGTACCTTATCACTACCATTTATTTCCTGTTAATGTTTCTGTCATTGTATTGTGAGTGTGCTTTATGACATTGTAATGTTTTTTTTGCAATCCCACCTTACTGTCACAGGTCCAGTGCACCCCATCACCCTCTTCACCTTAGTGTCCCTGCTCTCCTCTATTGCTTTTTCCCTCTTCCGCCTGTGCCTTAGGAAGCAACCAGACAAGTCAACGAGTTACCAGGTCAGCTCCACCACACCTCACTGAGAATAAGTTCATCTGGAGATGTACTAATACTGAATGAATAGTGTGCATTTTTTTTTTTTATTTCAGATGTCTGATCAGCCAACAGAGGGGATGTTCACTGATGCAGACAGGAGTACTGTAACATCCACCACTGCCTCCAGTGTAAAGCATCACCTTTTACTCCTATTAGCCTGACCGTACACAATTAAAACATACCTTACAGGAGCATCCCATTTTTTTTGCTTTTTTTTTTGTTTTAATCTATTTATTAAAAATTACATATACTTTAAATTAGTGTTTAACATTTTTCAAAGTATATTGTATTTCTTCTTTTTATGTGTTTTGCCTACCTTTGCCACATATGTCAGGGACGGGAAACTTCAGGTTTTATTTGTGAGTTACATTGGGCATTGAGGTTTCCAGGCTGGTGCATTTACTGTAAGTACTGGTGGGAAGCTCTGATATCTGAGATTTGATAGTCAGCTGCTGAGCAGTGTTGCATTTATGAGTAATGTTGTCAGAGAATAAACCCCAGAAGACAAACAAAAAAACATGGATGTTATAATTTGAAAGTCTTGGGTGGGAATCAAAACCACACTAATACACTATGGTAGTATGGGGAAATGGTTGGAAGAACATGTAAAGTATATGTGATTTGTAATGAATGGCTTAAAACATATACATATATATATATATATATAGTTCATATATTTTGTTGTTGTTGTTGTTGTTTGTTTCAGATGATATTTGTAGGAGTATTTCCATTTTATACTACATACTTCTACCCCACTAGATTACAGAGGAGTATTTTAACATTTATAAAACATTTAAAGTAGGCTACATTTTTTTATCTATAATATTCTAACAATGGTGATATTATGAATGCAGGACATTTACTTGTTATGCAGGATTTTTACAATGTGGTACAGTAATACTAATTTTACTTAAATGAAGGATCTGAATACTTTGCCTACGTTGAACTTTAAAACTTTAACTTCTAAGTTAAAACATGTACAATCACCTTTATGATCCTTCAGAGCAGATAGGTTATGTCTCTAAAAACTGGATTTATATTTTATGCACTTTACTGTATTTTTTAGATTGGATTAAGGATATGGTAAGTAAAAATTGTTAATTCATTAATCTTAGCTTGGATATTTGAAGATATTATGTTGCACTGACCGTGCACAATAAAGACCACAACCCCAAATTTAAAACCATACTTCCATTTTGTGCACTCCCCGTTATGTAAGAGATTTACTGTGTGACACGATCATAAACTACACGTTGATCTTCCTCCCTCAGCTGTTTGTGGCATCCGTGTTGCTGGAGCCAGAGCTGGCTTTGACTCCCATGCCCTCCCCGGCCCACCACAGCTACGGCGCCATGGCCAGCTCCCAAAGTTCAAGCCACGGCCCTGTGGAGGAGGAGGAGTGCGAGGGAGACCACGCCCATACACATGAGACTGAGCTCCAAGACCCCCCAGACCCCTACTGCTCCAGCCCACTCATGGACAGCCCCGTGAGCTACCAGTAACACCAAATCCCCCAAGCTGATTCCACGTGTCCTTCGCCTGGGGAACACAGATTGCTAAATGCCGCAATGCTGCGTTTTCGCCACTAACCTCAGACTCCAACTTAGCTGCCTCAGAACTTGAGACTAGACTGGGCTTGTTAGAAAAGGATGAAGAGCCCCAAGAGGAAAGAAGCTTAAGAATATAGAAGCAGCATCTATGTAAACGTCACTATAACTATATAGACAGCAGTTTGCCATAACATCTCCTGAACCCATCTTATGGACATCTCAACAGAATCCACATTTAATGTACAGATGATTTTAGTTAAACTATTGGATGCTCCATGACAGGAATTCCATCTTCTTCTATGGCTTCATTTGCGAGTTAAAAAGGTTAAAAGTAATGAAAGTGACTATTAGAAAATACTCCAGGCTGTGCCACTCGGGCATGAGTGGAGGTGAAAGTTCCCATCAGAGTGGGTGGTGTGAGCAGACTTGCCCCGGCAGACTGACAGAGTGGTCTGGGCACGGGTGATATCTGGTTCCTCGGAGAGGCTGAGGGTGAGGGCAGCTAGTTGTGAAGCCATCTGCAGTGAGAAAGCAGACAGACGGGGGGCTGAATGTAACCCAGAGATGTACTGTAATATATGTAGACTCTCTCCATGGAGGCACAAGCAGCTTGACTGTACCTGAAGCTTGTTGTAACTATTATCAATTTAAGGTTGCTATTTTTGCTACAGTATTTTTGGTGTCATTGATATTGTGCTTTGGATTAGGGGCGGGGGCCACTGGAGATGGGCCAAGGATTTGCAGAGCTGTCCCATTTTAACCAGAGTATTCCCTTATTGTGCTGTTTTGACTGTGTATGTGATCCAACTCGATATCTATTTTAAGGGAATGGTTCAATATTTTGCATATGCTGATTTGCATTCTTGCTCAATCAATACTACTCGCATGTCTGTACAGTTAATATGAAGCTACAGCCAGTAGTCAGTTTAGGTAAGCTTAGCAAAAAGACTGTAAACAAGGGGAAACAGTTAGGCCAGAGCCAGTACATGACCATTCCTTGGCTGGCTGCAGCAACTTACTGGCGTCTTGTTGCTACCAGTGGAGACTCCAGGAAGTAATTGTGCCAGGCTAAGAAATATACCACACAACTCCCCAGTTTTCTTAATCCGCTGCTGAAAATTGTCTCGAACACTTTTGCTTTTCTATGGATTTAAACAAATTAGATATGAAATGTTAATTTGTGACCTTTAGAGGTGCTGGTTGGAGGCTTTTGTTACCTTTTGGACTGAACCTGGCTAGCTGTTTCCCCCCTGTTCCCAATCCTCATGCTAAGCTAAGCTAATCCTCTGCAGGCTATAGCTTTATATAAGACAGATGTGTGCGTGGTATCGATCCTCTCATCTAACTCTCGACAATAAAGCAAATAAGTTCCTTTCCCAAAATGTAGAACCATTCCTTTAAATTGTACGAGGCATGGGGAAATTAGAAGCACATCCTGGAATTACAATATTTTAAAAATATGCCATGGAGTCTATGGTCTCATGGAAAGAATTTATTAATTTTGCTAATTATGTGAAATACTCAAAGTAACTAAATCCTGTGTTACTAAAAGCCATTATATTTAGGGTTTTTTGTTGTAAAAATGTTTCATAATAATTTGTTATATGTGCTAGTAATCATTAATTTCTTTTGTGTTGGTCAAATATTTCTGTGCTATATTTTGTTGTGTCCCAAATACAAATACAAACAGTAAATGTCAAGCACTACCATACCGTACCATGATTTCAGTTGCATTAACCTATTCAGTGTGACACACCACTGCATGTTGACTACTGTATGTTAAATGAGGTATGTATTCATATCCTCATTCTTAAGGTCAAGTTACACACATGCACGTCTCATTGGTTTACAGTCTGTATGTCGGCAAGTTTTGTATTTTTGGGTTATTTTGAGTTCCTCATGGTGGGATGAAAGTGTTTCCCATGAAACTGAATGTAAACTGATTGTAGTTTGTTACTTACGTCTCTTGCTGTGCCTTGAACAAACACTCCTTTTCGTGTGACAATCCAGCATGGCCTGAAATATGCTGCATGGACTGAAAACTAAAGAGCCGTTAAACAGCCAAGAGATGAAAACACAACAACAACAAACACAAGATCTAAACAACCCAGAGTAGTGACCAGCTGTAAATGGCCAGGTCATTCTTTCAGTCAACAGACAAGCAGTGAGCTCATTCCACCACCACATATTGACAGAACAATCTTCACACGCTACCTTTTTCTGG
Source organism: Micropterus dolomieu (assembly GCF_021292245.1). NCBI lineage: Eukaryota > Metazoa > Chordata > Actinopteri > Centrarchiformes > Centrarchidae > Micropterus > Micropterus dolomieu. The sequence continues at coordinate 17,390,242 of NC_060160.1, forward strand.
AGCTTCTGACCATATCACATGGTTATCATCAGTAGGTTAGTACAGTTCAGTTACCGTGAAACTGTAGATGTTCAAACTTGCCGCTATTCTGTGCAGTTTTAGGATCATTTTAGTTTAAATGTTGAGCTTTATAGTTCATTCTAGACCTTGGAAACTTGAGAAAACAAACTGCACTCAAGGTCCATTTACAGTACTTTCTTTTTCTGTACCTTTTTAAGAATAAACTATAACAGTCAACTACATGGACATGGATACCTCCTAAAGATGGCCAGAATAATTTGAATGTCTAGAGATCAATGACAACTGAGCAAACCTCATCTGCTGATGAAGACCATGAAATACGAGTAAGTAAGTAAGTGGAACATGAGTAATGATTTTTTTTTTTTATCAAGGTCAAGAACTGTCATGCCCAACATTAAGCTAACTTACTGTGTGTCTTTACATCACAGCAGTTCCGTTGCGTTTTAAAGATGTTTTGTATTGTGACCTTGTTGTTGGTTTCAATAAATATCTTTTCAGATACAGATCATATAGGATGAATGGCCAGTATCACTGTAGAGGATAAAAATCTTTGGATGTTTGGATGATTTGTCTTTAGGTCATTTTAATTTAAGCATGTTTGATTCACAGTGTTGTTGATCAGCCCACCTACAGAAAATCCTCTCTCAGAACAGCTGAAAAGCTTCTTGTTGTTCAGTAGAGTGAATTTCAGTCCATTGTGTGTTATGTATGAAGGTGTATTATGGTTTTAATCATATAAAATTACACACTTGTGATATGATTTTTTCTCCGTTTTACTATATTTCATCATATATTCATATGAACGGCATTTGCTCCATTTTACAAGGAATCTAATTCTAGCTCCTCGTGCTTTGTAAAACAGATGAAAGCTGGCAGCAAAGAGAGTATGAAGTGGTCAGTGCAGAGAATTATGAAGTAGCATCTATTTGGAAAGAAAAAACATCAAAGAGCATCTCATTTCTGTCTCTGAACTGCCAGCATGTCCTGTGGGTTTCTCTTGCAGAAGCTTGTTTCACAGATCATTAAACATGCTTTCCTTTGAAAAATACAAAATAAAACTTATTAGGGTATTCTTAGCTCTAATGGCTGTGCAAGGAGGGATTGTCCATTTTCATGCTTAGCTAGTTTTATAATATCCTGTCATGTCTGTTCATATACTGTCGGCTTGGCCATCCAAGGTCTATTTGGAGGCACATTAGCTTTCCAGACATGTCCACTGGTTTTTGCTCTTGGTTAAGAAATGTGTGTATCATACAAACTTTTTGTTCATATGTGACCAACCTGTTATAAGTGTAGGTAAAGGGACAGACTGCGTTTGAGATTGATCTCTGTCAGGCTAACAAGTTTTCATCTGTCAAAAGTGAAGTGTTGTGATCTGAAATTAAAATTAATTCAGCTCAATCCACTCATCTTGTGCCATGAACTCCTTATTGCTCTCCTCTACTGTGGTCTATGATGAAGGGTTTTTGAGAGGCAGTGAGTGAGACTTCATGTGGTAAGTAATAGTGCAAGAGTGGATGTGCATTTTGCGTACAATACTCATTTATGACTAATGTTAAGATCTACAATTTAAAAGAATAGCTTGACATCATGGGAAATATGCTTATTTGCTTTCTTGGAGAGAGTTAGATGAGAAGATTGATACGACAAGAGTGGTATCAATCGTCTCATCTAACTGCAATAAAAAAAGACAAACTATTCCTAAGTCTGATGAAAGTGATTCCTTTGAAAAGATCAGATACCCTAATTTAACAGAGATTGGGGGAGGCAGCTAATGAATGCAGGTGCACGTTAGCTTAGTGTTTAAAGCAGTGTCTGCATACAAACTAACTGTGGGACAAGCCTCTGTATATACTACTAGTCCCTGAAACCACATCTGAGGGTGGATGGAGCAATTCATTGTATGAACATCTGCTTTTATCCAAACCACATTGGAAAGTAGTAGCACCATGGTGCCAATGGTAGATGCTGTTCCAGCAAAGTGGTGCACGTGTATGTTTTTTTTTTTCTGAGAAACACATTGACTGGATGGATGTCATTTTTCTGCAGTGAATGGGTTTGTAGATAAACGATAACGCGCCTGCCATTATACAGTGCTTCTTCGTTGCTAAGAGTTACGAAAAAGAAAGAAAAGTCCTTGACATTTCCCCTGTCACCCGTGGCAACTGCTGGGAGCATGCTTCTCAGCGAAAGGTGAATTCCCCTGGGTGCATGGCCTGCCTCTCGCCCTTCTCCTGCCCAGATGCTTAGAATAGCAAATGTTTCTGCCTCCTGCAGCAAACACATTGTCACTCCCATATGGGTTAGTTTCTGCATGCAAATGTAGCTTGATAAGATGGTGTTGTTTAGTATTTACATAATATTGTGGCTCAAAGTAGGTTTGTTTCTCCCCTAGAGTATATTTTACTCATCCAATTAACATATATAAGAAAGCTCATTCATGACCTTGGAAACTGTATTCCCACAAGGTCCATTTGGTAGCTGTGCAGCAGCTCCCAATCCCATCTCATAATGTTACTCAGCAGGTGGAGTTTGCCCAGTTTTATATTAAAAAATCCCATGTTTCTGAGCACTGGGAAGACTTTTTGTCCATGTTGGCTTAAATGTTGAGATTGAAAGTTCATCCTTGACTTTGGAAACAGTTGCTGACGCAACAATCTCACCACAAGGTCCACCTTTCGATCATATCACACATTCAAGCTGAACCTTGTGCTAAGATTGGTTTGTCAACTTGGTAGAAAGTGTTTCACAGGGAGGTTACCTTATTAAATCAAAAAGTATCAGGTAGAAATTGCCTACCTCATTATATCGAAGGAAAATCGAAGGAAAAAATCTAATGCAGCACACCAGTTGATTGCAGGACATATGGCTGTGGCTGCTGCACAGCTCAGTTCCTACATAACCTTTGACATATTTTTGGACTTCCAGCTGAACAAGAAAATAACCATAGGAAATCAATTATCAGTGGATTTAATTAGATGCCCTGTGCCCGCTCATGCACAGACAAATTTGTCCTTGAAGAATTTACCAAATGTCTGTATTTGAACTGATCCAAATAAGACTGTCTCTATTCTATATTTTGACTGTCAGCAAATCACATCAAAAGACCAAACCCATAAATCGTACTATTGTCTGTGTAGCCAAAGCCTCTTATAGCGTATTCCCCTGTGTCAGAGGTCCATTGTGGTCCAAAAACTATTAAAAACCCATCAATGAGCCACACTGTTGCACTGGTCAAGATGTCCTTTCATTACCGTGTACTTGGGCACTGTCGTTTATTTTGAGTAAACCAAACATACACCATTTTACTGCCGTAAATACTTTTTAAAACAATGTCGCGACAGCCCATGTAGCAAAAGCAACATTGTTAGAGGGGCAGCAGCTTCAGTCTTCTGTCTGTGACTACACAAGATGCGTTCAGGCACAGTACTGATTGTAGGTCACAGGCGATTTGGCAACGCGCAGAACCGAATACACAATTGTTTGTCTGTAGTTACACGCGTAAAATGGAAGAAAATTGGCGAACATTAATTGGAGAAATACGACTCACGTGTGCGTGAGTAAAACAGGAGTCGTGCCCTACATGTGTCTGTTTTTTGTCAGACTGGTGTGACACAGACAACTAAAAAAAATAGAGGATGAATGAAACACCTCCTATTTTGACACCTTCATGTGTCAACAAGAAGAAGATATACTTTATTAATCCCGCAAGGGGAAATTCAATGTTTTTTCACTCTGTTATTATTGTACACACAGGTCTGAAACAAACACATGCACAAACATGGAGAGATGTCAGAGTGAGGGGGGCTGCCCCGAGCAGTTCAGGGACTTGCTCAAGGCCAGGAGGTGAACTGGCACCTCCGCAACTCTGGCACGAGCTGGGCTCGAGTCGGCCCAAAAGCTATAACATACCAAATGTGTATTATCCGCAGCTGAAAACAGTAAAGAAGAACTACACAATTTACTCTTGTTTGAGTAACAATTGCTGAAAACAACAGTGCTCAGTTGTTTTGGGAAATTACAGCCTTTTTAAATGAAACTACATATTTGTGACTGGTTTTTAAACATTTACAAAGACATAAGACAAGATAGGGAATTCAGAAAGTAATGAGAGAGGGAATAACGCATTGTTTCAGCCTTGTTTTCTGTTGACAATCAGCAAATATATGAATAACGCCAGCCTTGTACTTTGTACTTCATTTGGAAATAACTGTTTTGTAGTTGCTGACAGCTCATTCCCAATGTTGTGGCTTGTGTTGCAGACTCCAGCACCGAGAGCGCTATCGGAGCGCAACTTATTAGCCTGAGCCCGCACACGTAGTCACTGTCCACTCAATCACTCCTCTCCACAGTATGATTTAGGATGAGCGATTGAGCAATGTCTTGGTTTCCTCCTTCATCAAAAACACGCACACACACACACACACACACACACACACACACACAAAACTCTGGACCATCACTTAACAGTTGCCATGACAACATTCAATACCCCTTCATTCCTAAACACATTGCAGACTTTCTAAAAATAATGCGTGTTGTCTTTTCTTGCAGACTCCTCTCCAGACGACAGCCTGCAGAGCAAATCCTGGCACACTACAAGGTAAGACTGTCGAAGTATAGGACAGATTAATGAGGGAAGGGAAATAAACATGTATTTCAGTCAGTAGTTTATTGAATTTTTTTGCCGATTTGATTGGTTGGTGACTTGAGAGACTGTCGGATCAGAGTCTCCATGAAGCCCAGTGGCTAGACAGCTCTGGCTCAGTGTTGTTCTGGAGGTTAAAGCGAGACATGGAGCAATAAATACAGCCAACTCTTAGTTGGACAGAGAGAGTGAAGAGGATACTGTTGGGAGTGCAGAGAGACAGATTAAGGCCATGTCAGCCACTTCTCCAACAGCAGAACAGACAGCCAACTCATGGATGTGACTTTAACAATGATACAACCAAATTGTATAAACAGGAGAAATGAGCACTGTGTATTTAGATATTTACACCAACCCTCCACGTCTTTACTATGGCTTCACCTATAGGACCTATATACATAAACTGATACTGAAGGAGAAACCTATATTAAACTAGGCCTATCTGTAAGCATTTTGCTTGTTTTGGGGGTGAAAATTAAAACAAAACAAGCCAAACAACAACTAATGGCACATTTGTGGAATTCTGTAAACAATCTTGATGTGACATTGTGCAGTTGCATGAGTAAGTGGGCTGATGTGCCTGAAGTCGCCCTCAAGAGCGATGAGCCATTTGGCGCTTCGATCTTATGTAACACTAGAGGATGGGCTGTCAGCGGGAAGGAAATCAGGCATTGTGTGATTGATTTCAAAACGGAGACCATTGTATTGTAACCATCAGCGTCTGTGACAAACGAGAGGAAATCACACTGACCTCGTTTAGCAGTAAAATATCCACAGAAGATCACTTTATTTAGTATCAAGTAAGCACAGAACAACGTTGTTGTTTTTTAAAGTGTAGGATAGAATCCAGTTTACAAGAAGTAAACAAAGAGTGCCTGCTTGCATTAACTCTAATAATAATAATTTGCGTTTTTGGTTGAAGGATAACTAGGTGAAGTCATCACTGTTCAGTAGCAGCTGATAATGATGAGGTAGACAGTGACACACCCAATATGTACAGAGCTGGATGTTAACGGGATAACATGCCAGTTGTCAGTCACGCCTGCTAAAGACACCTAAGATCAGGTAATTGAAAACAGAGACATGGAGAACAACAACAACCTGCATAGGGCTGCGTACTAGTACTAAGAAAAGAATCACTACAAATACAGCACCAACACAGTCAGTTAATAAACATTACACCTGTCTGCTGGAAAGAACTGGACTGGACTGAACATACTATGCAGGGATAAAATTGATCAATAAATAACTCTTTCTGACTGCACATTAAGAGTTGATAACGTTTCTATTATTTGGATTAAAATGAAACCTGATTAAAAGCAGCAAATTTGCCTGGTTGTTGGGTTCATTAACTGGAAATCCACACAATGTAATGTATGTGAGTACATCATGTAAAACAAAAAATATTAACTACACATACATTTCAGAGTATATAAAAATAAACTGTATAAATGTAAACCGAGACTAAAGCGATAATAACCACATATCAGCAGCTTGGATTTACAGTTGTATGGTGTTATTATCTAATACTTGGCGCACTGTTGCTAAGTTACTTGGCATTATGACCATGAATGTAAATAACAGCTGAGGATGATACATACAGTGCTATGGCAGCAATAATAATGCATACATATTGGACAGTGTCAGCACACGGTATCTCTGTATTATTTGTTTTAAAAATCAATTAAGTTTGTCTTTGTTTCATAAAACAAAACGAAAACAAATATTCACTTCCAGCTTCACTTGCATGTAGAAGCTCTGTGCTGGAGAAACACAGGCCACTCTGCTCATCTTCCCCTCTCAAGCCGAGGTAATACTACATTTGTAGCCACAACAATACAGTTAATAAGCATTAGATAAGTAACAACAGCACAACAAAACTACTTTACAGTAACAATGACTGGAAAATGTTGGCCAAAGAACAAAGATGTTACAGTTCATCCAAGATGCCCTTTTACTTTCAAACTCTAAAAGGTCACATAACAGTCTATTTGTTAGAGTTTAACAGTCAGCTGAAACCTACTGAGGAGAGCATCACACACCACGGTGTACGTGGACGCCTTAACAGTCTTAGATCTCTGAAGAAACTATCAGAGAGTATAACAGTTCTTGTCAGTATCTACTGAATACAATTTAAAAGGTTAGGTTAGGTTAGGTTAGGTTAAATGTTAGATAACAAAGTCACACACAAAAAGAGGTGTAATGATGTGTAATATTAATAGAAAACACATTAAGATTATGATTACGGTGATACGATTTTCCGCTGTAAAATCACATTGCTTCATCCCAAAACTTCAAACATGTTTTGTAAAGCATCACCGCATTCCTCTTTATATAGAGAGCTGCCCATGCTGGCCACAGTTACCATCACAGTTTGAGTAGTGTGTGATGCCTAGATATAATATCAAGTGTTTCACAATTGTGCAACTCTTATAAGATACATCACAAAGACCACTATAGTCACTGTTATCATTTGAGTAGATATATCAAAGTCATTATATACAAAAGAGACTCAACAGTTATCCTGGTTTCTTTTTCTCAGTGTGAGGCGCTCAGATTACAGGCCCAGACAGCAGGCTGGCTCAGATCCTCTCAGCTGTACAGCAGCATCGCCTGGTAGTTAAACATCCACAGCTAAGAAAATAAAACTCTGCGACTGGTCGATCCAACTGTAAAGTGTAACCACACCATACATTTGCTACGCTATGCGACCCCACTCACTGAGCAAATATACAGCATTCCATGGCAACCATTTTGAGTGATTTGACAGCAACTGCTCATCAGCTCCCGCTGTGCACCTCAGTCAGCCTTGTTCTCGCCGTACCCTCGGCTCATGGCTGCAACCACGATGCTGTACATGTTTAGCCAGGCTTGACGCAGCGGCGCGGTGTAGGCCTGGCCCAGACTGCACTGCAGCATGTAGAGAAGGGACTCACCCACCACCTTAAGAAGTCCATAACAAGCAAGAACACACAGAAAAAAACAAACATATTTTTCACCGCTTATTCACATGTTAAATTGCTTTTTGAGAGTGGTATTATAAAATGTTGGTCTTACAGCAAATGACTGTGTGCTGACTCCCACTGCCTGATGCTTCCTCCCAAGGTTGAGCAGAAAGTCCTCCAAGGAGTGAAGGTCGTCCAGGTGGCTGACTGCTGCGTCGATCACAAGCATCACCTGGACATCACGTGAACATACACATACAGAAAGCTTACAGAAGCGTGCACAATTAGGAACTGTGTACTTGTAGTGGTCATTGCGGTGAACGGAGCTTACCTTGGTGACATGTTCCAGGAACTCGGGGCTGGAGAGACAGTCTTGTGTGGAGGCACACTTTGTACTGTAGTGGAAAAGACTGAGGAGCGCAGGGTCCAGCTCAAACAGTCTACCACAGACAAATACCACACTGTTCTATAGGTGTTTACACATGGCACCAGTTGCCAAACATCCACACAGACACAAAATCAATCTGTAAATCATACATCTACAAATCTCTCCTGTTAGTCTTTAGTGGCAGCTGTCTCAAAGTAAATTGTGGATTATTGCAGTCTGTCGCCAAGCAACAAGTCAAGCTTCCGGTCGCTGCATGGTTAAAGTGTGCAGCGAAGGTTCTACTGTAGATTGCTTCTCCCTCCACACCTGTGATACATATTCACTAACAGTTAGCAACATAACACTACAGCTACTAAGTAACAACACAAAAAACAAGCAAAAATCTATTACTTTTGGTTGTAGTGTAGTGTAGTAATGTAAATGAGAAGCTGACTGCACAAAATAACAATGTTTTCTTCTCCCACAAGTCACTTTACTGTCTACTTCCACTTAAATCATGCTGATTGTGTAAAACATTACCTGGAAAACATGATGACACCATGAGGAACTTTGTTCTTGCCCAGGCTTTCCCAGCTGCCTCGTATCAGCTCCTTGTCTTTCCCCGACAGCTTCTCCATCCTCCCTCAGAATGTAAACACGAGGCTAGTTCTTCTAGAGGGGAGACACACAACTCCTCTACAGGACAAGAAGGTTCAGTTTGAAGAAAGCCATAATATTCAAGTTAATCCATGGACCAAACTACCACCAACCCACCTGGAAAACAAAGTGGAGCACCAAGTGAGCGTCAGACAGCTGATTAGCTTGTAATGTTTCAGATATAAAGAGGGGGACACAGCTGCAGTAGATATGATTCCCAGGCTAGAAATGCACAAACATACTGTACCTTCTTGAGGCTTCTTCTCTCTGAACTTCTTCAGGTGCACCCAGGTTGAGGGGTCTGTATGAGTGTGTGTGTGTGCGTGTGTGTGTGTGTGTGTGTGTGTGTGTGTGTGTGTGTGTGCGTGTGTGTGCGTGTGCGTGTGCGTGTGTGTGTGTGTGTATGTGTGTGTTTGTGTGTGTGCAGGCAGCTGCCTTGCCTGACACTCTGGTGCACTTGCGCTCTCTTTCCCCAGCCCTCGGCGCAGTCAGGGAGACAAGTTCTGCCACGCTCTTATCTGTCACACTGGCTGCTATCTCTCTCTCCCCTTCCTGTTTGCCTCTTGATATGCTCTCTCTCCAGCACTGGGGATATTATTCATGCCACTGAAGGAGAAAAAGAGGGATCTCTCTCTTCTGCTTCAGAGAGGCTTCAGTGAGCCACAGCTCCTCCTGCAGGTGAACCAAGGACTAAAACACACAGGCACTATACATGAACACAACTCTCCACAAGCAGCATACACTGCACTTGACAAAATGCTTGGCCTTTGCACTTTTACCTGATAATCAAGAGGATTCAAATGACAATAAAATTGAGATGGACAACAAAATAACCAGAAAACATAAACGTGCCATTAAATACAATTGCTGGGTGGATATGACAAAAAACTAGCAGGCTGGCAAAATGGTTAGACCGCTGAGGCAGAAGCACAACAGACAATCTGGGGAATGAATGGAAGTGGGCTATAAGCTAATGGGCTTATGGGGAAGTGGGAACGGGTGTGCACGGTGGGCAGGGCAGATCAGGTGATGGGGAATGGCGGGAATACAGGGTTAGTGAGGTGGGAGGGTCTGAAACAGGATCTGAAACAACCGGAGGTATGGCAAGAGAAGAAAGCAGGCGAGGGAAATGTGAGGCTAAAACTTGGCTGACATTATGACAGTTAAGTCTATTTGATGCCTATATCATCTATTCTAGGGTGTTTCCTCGGCTGCCTACATTTGCAACCCATGCATTTAAAGAATTAAATGTGTGGGAATTTTTATATCGTTCAGCTGGAATAATCAAAGACCTGAACGCACCACCTTGGTGAAATTATATTGTTCATCTGCTAAGTACTGCCACTCCTCAAACAGCGTGATCTTAACATTTGGTGGCCAAGCGCACAGCCTCTCATTAATCTAAATGAGATGTGTTTGTTCCCTTTCTTAGCCTCCACACATTCAAGCCACTACAGTTTGCTTAAATATATGTCACAAGTGTCTGCTGCAATCGCGCATCTCATTGACGCAGGTTCACACTTGGATATTATCCTTTTTATATACAGTCTATGATATTACCTAACAGGTTGGGAGAGATTGGTTTTGTGTTCAGCCGTGCACCGGGGAATCAGATGTGCACAGCGCTCTCCGGAGGGACTACAAGGCAGAGCAGGGAGGGATACATGGTTCCCATGACAACCTGAAAGGATGGAGCCCTTGAAGCATTGTCACGTGACGTTTAAGATCTCAAGGAAGGATTATTTATCACATCTATAAGTACTGTGTGACAACATTTTGGCTTTTTTTTTTACTTTTCTAATCTTTTTAATTATGCAAAGTTAATCATTTGCTTATTTTAATCCACAGACAGTCATTCTGAATACCGTTACAGTCACCTTTTCTCTGCCATTCTTGCATCAGTCTGGCAACACAAAATTTTATTTTAATTGTACGTAACTTACTTAGCTCTGCGTAGTACATTTCAACATTCAATGGTGTTACCTTAAGAGGAATTTTTAACTCGTGCAAACATTGCCTTCAATGGCTTCAATGCATGACATAGCGGCCTACAACATGTACCCATATGGTGCATTGGTATCCATGATGACTTTTTTATTATAATTATATACATATTCCAACATTCACATGTGGTTTGTCAGTAAAAATGATTTCTAAAATTCCTGGTAGTTAGCTATCTAAGCACAAGCTTACAGTGGAGGCCAGTGTACAAGAGTATTTGATGTGGGTCTATGGAATTGGAGCCAACCACTGAACTGGTCTCTGTGACCTGTTTATTTAGGTGGCAGTGTGGCTGTAGGAACAACTGGGAACTTTAACCCAAAGATCTGAGAAACGCCCATGTCAGACGTTTGGTGTCCTTATGGGAACTGTACAATTAAAAAAATTACATTCATTCTATTTAAAAAAAGAAAAAAGAAAAACACAACTAAGAGCAATGACAGATAAAACATTTTACTGTCAAGAAGCTTCTGATATAAAAAAAAAACCTATGGGTTTTTTTTTTTTATCAGAAGCCTCTTGATTTAGAGACAGTAAAATACAAATGAATGTTACAGACACAGTGGTCTCAACTGGTATTCTCATTTTGTTTTTGAACTGTTTATTCTGGTAACCAAGTGTTCATCATCCTTTATATTACAGTTTTCCTATTCCTTAGCAAAATGATTGTCTTAAAACAAAATTAGCTTTTTTATTTTCAGTTTAATCAGCTTGAAATGCCATGCAGATTGTATTTATATATATATATGTATATATATATATATATACACACACATATGCATATGTGTATGTGTGTGTGTATGTGTGTAAACTCAAAGCATATAAAATATTACTTATATAACATATACAGTTCTATAAACTTAAATTTTCTTGTTGTAACCCCTCACATTTGTGATTGCATAGTCGAGATGTTTTGTCATAATTTAAAGTTGGACATCTTAAACTATCAAACAACTGGTGCGGACAGTTAGCCGTGACATGAATCATTTTTGAGGACAATGTTGTTTTCTAGCGGAGAGGCCACAAGGAACACTGTGCCGCCTGAATCTTTTTGATCATGGCATTTCTTCCCCTCGGGACTTCACGCTCTTCTCTTCCACATCTTCAATTTTCTCCCCGTCGTCTAAATTTTCTTCCCTAAATCAGACATGTTGGGTTAGAGAACGGCTATATTGTAATTACATCGAACTTTTACTTGGCTACAGTATTTGTCTTTTTTTCACTAAAGGCTGCAGGAAAAGCTCAGAAAATTATGTAATGTAATATGACCAAACCACATGAAGTCCTTGGCTCTCCAGCTCCAGTGCTATTCATAATTTTACCGAACACAGTGTTATTACATAGTGGATGAACACAAACCTTGCTAAAAATTCTCACTCTGCATACCTGCTTTGAATGTCATTCTCATCTGTATTGTCCTCAGAGCTAGTTGATGTTGATTTTACTTCAACTGCTTCTCCATTTTCTTCAACAAATTGCTCCTTCAAGCCGGCTTTCATCAGCGTGTTCCTGTATGTCTGCTCTGCATGAGCCTTTGCATTTTTCTGCCAGTAAAAACTCAAAGTTATGCTGGATGCCATGTACAATGTGATGTAATCTTCTCAGCTTTACTATGTCACTTACCTGTTTCAGTTGTTCAAACAAATAAGGGCGTTCTCTTACTCGTGCCTTGATATCCTGTAACTCTCTTGTATACTCTCTCATCCTTTGTTGGTCAGCCTCCCTTCATGTAAAGAAGATTATAGTTTAAACTACTGTGGCAGGCATGTGTGGTTGTGATGCCAGTTGCAAAAGTAGTAAAATTGGGAGAATGAACGGCCTCAGTTGACCAGTACTCACCGATGGTGCTGCAGTTTTTCATTATACACCTCTTTCAAGCTGCTGTGTGGGTCCAACAACTTTGCATGTAGTGTGACTGTCTTCTTCATGGCCTGGGACCTCATTTGGTACTTCCTCAACCAGTCTGCAGTCTCTTGATTCTTGCTATCCCTCATCTCCATTGACTTTCTGTGACGGTAAAGAGGATTTAACTATTTAGTGTGTAGAAACTATACAGACACACAAACACTCTACTGTCTAAAGTGCTAAAATAATCCATGTCACCTTATGGCCATGCAGCGCTTCCTCACAGCATCTGTGATGTATGTTGGGAGTGTGTCTGTGGACAGTGATGTTAAGGCCCCAAGTGACTTGCTTCTACTGAGATTTCTTCTTTTTGGTACCTGTAGATGAGGGGTGAAATTGGTAGCTGAAATACCTCAAAACAACTACAGGGTGCAGTAGTAAAACCAACAAAGTATATATCAGTCTATAAACTAATGTAAGAATGAGGGCCTTCATATAGTCAGATGACACAAAATAGCATGAGTAACTCTTCTTTAACTGTGATCAAAACCAAATGAAAACAATTAAGACTTATTTTTAGTCAGTCATTTGTTTCAAATGTAAAAGTACAGTAGGTGAACTGGAGAAGACAAACTTTGCCTGCCAGTCAATACATAAATTGTGTGGACAATACTAGTAATCCCTAGTAATAATAGATTTCTTCCTTTCTTCCTTCCTTCCTTCCTTCCTTCCTGTCTTTCTTTCTAAAATGTGATTTTCAGCTTCTGTTTGTATCTACATTTACTGTCAGAACAATCCATATCATACGATAACCCATCTCCACAAGATTAATTGATGAGATACAGAAAGTTTTAGGAATGCAGTTTGGCAGAGAAACCACACAGTATAAACAAGTAGGCTTCTGTACTTGACTATGAAGACATTTTGTAGAATTACCTGTGATGTCTAATGTTACAAATATCTAAATATATTTATATATAGCATTAGTTAAAGGAGGCATAAGCAACTCTGGAGAAATCCAACATCCAACATTATATGGAGTGAACAACAACACAGCAAGTAAAGTAACTAACATAGCTAAGCTGTGGGTTAGCATACTGATGTTACTGTTGCTGCTGCGAAGCTAACATGTGGAGAGGACGAGATAGTCCCAGAGCCAGCACACTAGCTTCAGACAGCGGTATTTACAACTCTCCTGCTACTAATATAGCTAACATCACAACAACAGTATATCTTGGCAAATGAAAAACTAAGCTGAATGTCTGTGGGCAAGTTATTTAACGTTACCTGACAAACAAATCATGGCTGGAACGGCTGGAATAGTGTTGTGTGGCGGGGTAGGGCCACTTTGTTTGTTTCCCATTTACAGAGCTAGGGCTGAGTACAAATACCAAATATTTTTCCAGTGCACAAACAGAAAAGACAGCTAGCGGACCGAGGAGATACATTTGAAAAAAAGGTGTACTGGATTAGAATCGCTTACCCCACCTTTAAATCAGAAAGCTCTGCCCATAAATGTCTGAAATGGTTTATAAAATAGATTTCTGGTAATTGTATAATTTTGGGAATAGCCAGCAGATATATCAAAGGATGACGAAGGAACTTTTATTGATCACAAAGTTAATTCTACCACTTTGGATTAGTGTAAACAGTTATTCTTATGTAATTAATGTTAGAATTATTTTTACTCTGTAATGTCCTTATGTGAATTATCCACCCACACAAATTTCAATGAATATACAGTAGGGATGGTCTTGTGAAATATGTGATGAATCTCATATTCTTGCTTGAACAGAGCAAAAGTGAACAAATATCATCTGGTTGTGTCAGGTGCAGTAGAAATGGGTCTTGAGTTACACTTGACTTAAATTATGTGGTGAAGAAAGATCACTCAAGGGAGGGGAGTATTCCCTCTATAAAGAGGGCCCACTGTACATATTTTGAATAGCTTTAAAGTTCCATAACTGAGGGGACTGATCTGAACAGCCTCAAAAAATAACGCATAAGCTGTACAACAACTTAGCTCATGCAATAAATATTTTATTATCAAACAAAATACTCCCAGGGACACAGAATGAAAGAAAGTTAAAACCACTTCAGAGTGTTGAGCATAACACAGTCAGCAAAAATTGTAGGATAAACATCTGTTTCAGGTTATCAGGTTATTGTACATTTGGTGCACTTATAGTGATATGGACCTTTTAAAATGAACAAAGATTTAGGTAATCAGCACTTTTTGTCATCTAGAACATTAAGGGTTTTAAGAAGACTAGTGGTTTCCTACCCTCCGTTAAAGAGAGATGGATACTGACGTGATAAAATGGTGGGTGGATGTGTCTTGAACCTTCCATCAAGCAAAGAAGTAATTTAAAACTATAATGTGAAGCCACCTGGTGCTTTGGATTCCTGGATGTCTTCTTGTGTAATTCCTTGAGAGACACTGGCTCTTCAGGACAGGCATTATTCTTTACATTTATTGAATATTTTTGAGAAAGTCATTCATTCATTCTCAGCCTACAATAATTACCACTTCTGACCAATCTGTTGCCCATGAAAGTTCGACAACTTGAATTATATAATTGAAATAAATATAAAATAATCAAAGCATAAAATTGAAAACCATAGAAACTAAACTCACTATATTGTGACAAGTAACTAAAACCAAACTGCACTAAAATGAATGAAGGAATAACCGCAACTAGAGAATAAAAAAACAATTAAACAATTTTATCAAATTCTCAAAGTAAACGAAACAACTAGTCTGGGTAAAGACAATATTTTACCTGTGAGTTTTCAGGGCTCATCCTACTTTGCCTTGCGGGGAGAGCTGATGTCCTCAGAAAGAAGGGCTGACATTTGATCACATCTTTAACATCTTTACTCTGTGTTTTTCTCAGGCCCTCTGTCTGCAAGGCTTTGTGTAGCCTGCTGAAATCAGGGACCTGATGGATGATTTTTGGCTGGAAGCTGGGCCTCTCATCCAGGAATCCCAACTTTTCTTTCCTGGTGCGCTCAGCAGTGCGAAGTTTTGAGCTAACAGACACAGTAGGATTCTCATAACCCACTGTTGTCCAAGTGGATGCTTGTCTGCAGATCTCCTGTTCTGCACAGAATTACAACAAAATACAGAACAGGATGTAGTTTTGTCAGTGCATAAAGTGTATCAGACATGCTGTATACGTGCATACTGCTACTATAAATAAAGTAAATCAGAAAAGGAAACACACCTTTAAGCTCAGAGCCTGACGAGTCTTTTACTTCTTTGTGACGAGGTTTTCTAACAGTAGCAGCCTTGTTTTTCTGATCATTTGAGACTTGGTTTAACATTGCTATCAGCTTCTCTCTTTTCTCCTTTTCTCTCTCTTGGAAACTGAAAGGTTTTTGAATGGAGAGCAAGAAGTCCCTCCTCTGCTCACGGCCCTGCTTCCTCTCCTTCTCTCTCAGCTCCACCATCTCCTGATATAGGGGTTGACTGACATTGCTGGGGGCTGGGAGAGCGCAGAACTTCTTCTGACACTCAGCCTCTGCCTCCTCCTCCTTGCTCATCTGTGTTGTTTTAGATAAAGCAAACCGCTCACACTGTTGAATCCTGGCAGGAGTCAGCGTGAACGTCCTGTATGTTGGAGATACCCAGACTGTAGAAGATGAGTTAGGCGTGTCTGACTGTCTCGGATGATGCAAAGTCTCTTTGTCTGTAGTCAGGGGAGATGTGGAGGTGGATCTCACCATTCCCACCTGTCTGAAGGAAACAGTAAATACCAATAAAGAAATACATATATTATATGAAAAACATAAAATCAATTTGAAGAAACCTACTCTGCCAGATGGTTCACTTCATTTTTATCACCAGACTCTCTGTCTACATCTGTTGACAGTAGAGCGTTCTGATGAATCCTCCTCTCCAGCTCCTCTCTCTGTCTCCTCTCTGTCTCCTGCAGCTGCTGCCTGAGGTTCTTACTCAAGGTCTTCAGCTGCTGCTGGAGCATTAACTCTGATCTGAGTCCATCTTCCAGCATGGTCTCCAGCTTTGACATATTCCTCTGACCTGTGAAACTAACAAAAAAAGAAAACAGAGAGTCCAAGCAGCGACAGGCTATTTATTCCTGTAAAAAACGTTCAGTGCTGAAATGCTTAATCAGATCCATTTGTCTACAAATGGAAAGTAAATTGACATCAATTTTTATAATTCATTTATTGTTTAAGTAATTTGTCCAGAAACAAACTTCCTATATTCCCATTATATTATTATATTTTCAATTACTTCACTGTAGCAAAGTTTTACACAAAATAATGTGATGTGATCTGTAACAAAATAATACACATTACATGGATGGAAATTAGCAGGGTGACGGAACATCTTTTTTTAAATAAAATAATCAAATGATCAGTCAATTACTTGATGGACAGAAAACAACTGTTTTAATAATTGATTATTCTTTTACGTAATTTTCTGAATCAAAAATGTAATGTCAAAAATTCTCAGGATCTAGCTTCTCAAATGTGAACTATATTGTGGTTTTATTAGTTGGATTAGTTATGTTTTTTTCCGTTGAAATTACATATCTTTGACTTTATAATACACAAAACATTCTATGTACATATGTCACCGCTGGCTCTGGGAAGCTTTTTCACAATTTTATCTATAATGAAAATAACTAACTAATTTGCAGTTTTGCTCAATTTTTTATCATTATAAACTGAATATCTTTGGGTTTAAGATAGTTGGTTTGGACCTTTGGACCATAGACTGACATCTTGCGCTTTGGGAAATTATAATGGGCAGTTGTTAGTATTTTCTGACATTGGTAAAATAAATGAATCAACTACTAATTAATGGCTAATCAAATCAAAAATGACTGAAAAAGGTGGTGCGAACAGCTGAACGGGTCATTGAAGGTAGCTTCCCTCCCTCCTGGACATCTATACCAAGCAATATGTGGAAAAAAAGCTGGGAGGATCACCAGAGGCTGTAGCCACCCGAGCCATGGGCTGCTCTCACTGCTACCATCAAGTAGGCAGTATCACAGCATCAACTACATGACAGTTTCTACCTTCAAGCAATCAGACTCTTGAACTCTTGATAACCCAATACATATCAGCACTGCACTTTATTAGCCTTAGCCTGGACTTTTTTTCATACATATTTTGGCAACTTACTATCATGGCCAACACAACACCTTTTATATATTTTATATTTATTACACCAACAGTGTACCCTTTTTATACAGCTTTTAATCCTTGGACTGTGTAGCTTTTAACGTTGGATGTTTGATGTATGTCCATCATACTGTGTTTTTTTAAGTACCCTACTGCTATGTTGTTGGAACTTCACCCAAGATTTTCACCAACTTTCACTTGTACAAGGTACAAGGTAGAACGTAGGTTTATTTTTCACATTACAACAGGTTGTAAAGTGAAATTTAGTTTGTTACCCCCTTCTGTTACATAGCAGACAATATACAGTAATACAAAAGCAATCATAAAAATGGACAGAAAAAATCTACATTCAGTGGAGCAGTGCTGAGGATGAATTGGAGTTTAAAAGTCTGATAGATTGAGGGAAAAAGCTGCTCTACAATCTGGTGGTGCGGCCGCAGAAACTCCTATATCTCTTCCCATAAGGCAGCAGGTTTAACAGGCTGTGGCTAGGTGGGTATTGTCCTTTAGTATCCTTTGGGCTCTGCGTAGGCACCTCACCTCACCGATATGACTGATGCTTGGGAGATGGGTACCAATGATCTTCTGAGCAGTTTTAATCACCCACTGCTAGGGCTGGGCAATAAAACAATAATAATAATTATTGCAATGTAATTTTCCTCAATAACAATTTAACAAATGTTCAATAAATGTTTGATTTTATTCATTTGAATCCCAAACAAATCAGCACTTAATTTTTCTATTAAAATATTTATTTTGTTGAGGGCAAGGGACTGAAAAAAAGATTTTACTAATTTTTACTCATATATATCACATTACGTATATTTGTTGAAAAACGATTTTATAATTATAATTGTTTTGAATGTTCTACCTCAGATTTCTTATGTGTTCGACGGTTTGGCATTAAGTGATGTGTGTGTGTTAAGTGTCAACTTTCACTCAAGAGCAAAAATCTGCCTTAAAACTACAAAGAAATGTATCGTGATAATTATCGATATGGAATGATATGACATTTTTTATCATGACAACATTTTTGGCCATGCAGCCCAGCCCTACCCCCTGCAGAGCCCTCCTGGGCCATGCACATCCCATGCCAGTCAGTCAGGATGACAAGAAAAAAGCTGACAAGAACTTGGCGTAGGAATTTAGCCTTCTTAAGCTTTTTTACAGTCGTTTTTGAGCTTTCTTCACCAGCGTGGAGATGGGAGATGACTTTGTCAGGAACCTGAAACTGTTCGTGTATATGGTTGTGTGACACCAAAGGTATTTGATTTGATTTGACTTGATGATAAAAATTACTTGTAGTTAGCTGCCCTGTTTTGTATTTGTATTTCAAGGTTTGATAATACAAAAAGTTACTCCCCCTCCAGTCTGAGTGAACTGGTTACCGTGGCAACCAGACCTCCGCTGCGCTGTAAACAGTGTGCAATAGAGTCAGGACATGTACAATATTTAGCGCTAGCTAAGCTAAGTTTCTATATGTATTTACTTTTAAACTCTATTTTCTGCCACTTAAAAGCGCGTGATAAAAATCTAAATGACGATATTCAAAGAGAAAGTAATAATGAGCCGCCAACCTGGTAAAAGACGAGTTTTAGGAAGTGTTTCTTGGCGTCGAAGCGTCTTCCAAAATCGTATATCTCCGCTGGCAAGATACACTACTTATTCGGTAAGCTTATGAGGTATGTTGTTGAAATGAAGTTGAAAGAGTCTCTGTTTTACACCTGAGACGACGCAAGTGTCTTTTACTTCCACTCGTTCACACTTTGGTTTCATTAGCACTGTTTGTGGACAGAAACAGCAACGCCAGCCGCGACTGACGTCTTTTGTGATTGGACGCGAAACCGGAAGTACTTCCTCTGGTTCTTCTTGTCAACACAACATGGCTGGATTACAGGAGGGACACAGCTGCCGTTATTAGGACGCGTTCAAGGGGAAATGTCTGTCTGATTGGCATGTGAAATTATCAAGGCATCAAAGTTGAACGGTTTTCTCCTGTTTACTGCAGGGCTTGTCCTATGAAGACAGAGTGAAGACAGAATCATGCATAAGCTCACAAAGGCGACGCTGGCCCTTAACGGTGTTGGCCGGTGTTATATTGCAGAAAGGCATTTATCTGCTATAAAAAACATTAGCCGAGGGTTAGTGTGTTCAGAACATGGGGAAGACTCTGGCAAGCGTGAGGTATATGATGTTATCATATCCGGGGGAGGAATGGTTGGATCTGCAATGGCATGTTCCCTGGGTGAGTGACTCCTTCCCAACACTGACTGTGACTTAAGCTATTATTAACCTGTTCAATTTCAAATTAAAATGAATGTTATCAGGAGCTGTCCTCATTCACCCAGACCTGTGTCTCTTTTGATAATCCCATACAAACCTGTGATAATTACTGTAAAAGCTACTAAAATGTAAATTCTGAGATATGATGCAATGGGAAAACACGTAGAGTGAAATTTATGATACCAGAAATGCCTTAACCCTCAAGGCTTCATCACAAGAAGAATGCATGCAGTTATGGTAATGCTGCTGAGACTCTATCTTATATATTTGCTGCTGTCATTTATAGATAATGTATGATTTTTTACAGGCATGGATCCCAACTTGGCGGGTAAGAAGATTCTCCTGCTTGAAGCGGGGAATAAGAAAGTGATGGACAAGGTCCCAGACACCTATAGCACCAGAGTCAGCTCCATCAGCCCAGGCTCTGCCACCCTCCTCAGTGGTACAGTATACACTTATACAAACTGACACACAGGAACATCACTTACTCTGTTCTTGTTGAAAGGCTTTGCACATTTATAAAAGGGCAGTTTCACCACAGACACAAAATAAATCCAAAAAGTTATTTCTGTGCGGTGATTATTTCCCTCCCTGTGAGTGTCTTGTGCTAGACTTAAATGGCTCCCACAAGGTAAGCCAGGGATCAGACACTGTCGGGTCACCTGGGCATAGCAGGGATCTTATCTGACCTTAATTGTTCCTCATGTGATAGGTCACCTGGGATGTTTCCTGACTCTGCTTTTTTTTCTTACTTACATTAAGGAGGTGAGTTTTTCTATAGCCCAAACTGTAGTTAAAAGCAATTGGTGGAATGTAAATAAGTTTATTTACTCAAGTACTGTAGTTAAGTACAATTCTGAGGTACTTCATGTTCCCTTCTACTTCTACTCCAAAACAATATTGTACTTTTTACTCCACTACATTTATCTGACAGCTAGTTACTTTACAAATTAAGATTTTTACACGCAAAACATATGAAGAGCTCATAAAATATGATGTGTTGTTGTAAACTAAACTACACAACAGTAAATGCATGTACAGCTGAAACGGTCAACCAAATCAATCAGTTAAAATTAATTGGCAAATATTTTTCATT
>NC_060160.1:17411361-17423832 GCF_021292245.1 Micropterus dolomieu
TGTGATTGGACGCGAAACCGGAAGTACTTCCTCTGGTTCTTCTTGTCAACACAACATGGCTGGATTACAGGAGGGACACAGCTGCCGTTATTAGGACGCGTTCAAGGGGAAATGTCTGTCTGATTGGCATGTGAAATTATCAAGGCATCAAAGTTGAACGGTTTTCTCCTGTTTACTGCAGGGCTTGTCCTATGAAGACAGAGTGAAGACAGAATCATGCATAAGCTCACAAAGGCGACGCTGGCCCTTAACGGTGTTGGCCGGTGTTATATTGCAGAAAGGCATTTATCTGCTATAAAAAACATTAGCCGAGGGTTAGTGTGTTCAGAACATGGGGAAGACTCTGGCAAGCGTGAGGTATATGATGTTATCATATCCGGGGGAGGAATGGTTGGATCTGCAATGGCATGTTCCCTGGGTGAGTGACTCCTTCCCAACACTGACTGTGACTTAAGCTATTATTAACCTGTTCAATTTCAAATTAAAATGAATGTTATCAGGAGCTGTCCTCATTCACCCAGACCTGTGTCTCTTTTGATAATCCCATACAAACCTGTGATAATTACTGTAAAAGCTACTAAAATGTAAATTCTGAGATATGATGCAATGGGAAAACACGTAGAGT
The DNA here is from genome assembly GCF_021292245.1 of Micropterus dolomieu. NCBI lineage: Eukaryota > Metazoa > Chordata > Actinopteri > Centrarchiformes > Centrarchidae > Micropterus > Micropterus dolomieu. Next base: position 17,411,987 of record NC_060160.1, read on the forward strand.
GAAATTTATGATACCAGAAATGCCTTAACCCTCAAGGCTTCATCACAAGAAGAATGCATGCAGTTATGGTAATGCTGCTGAGACTCTATCTTATATATTTGCTGCTGTCATTTATAGATAATGTATGATTTTTTACAGGCATGGATCCCAACTTGGCGGGTAAGAAGATTCTCCTGCTTGAAGCGGGGAATAAGAAAGTGATGGACAAGGTCCCAGACACCTATAGCACCAGAGTCAGCTCCATCAGCCCAGGCTCTGCCACCCTCCTCAGTGGTACAGTATACACTTATACAAACTGACACACAGGAACATCACTTACTCTGTTCTTGTTGAAAGGCTTTGCACATTTATAAAAGGGCAGTTTCACCACAGACACAAAATAAATCCAAAAAGTTATTTCTGTGCGGTGATTATTTCCCTCCCTGTGAGTGTCTTGTGCTAGACTTAAATGGCTCCCACAAGGTAAGCCAGGGATCAGACACTGTCGGGTCACCTGGGCATAGCAGGGATCTTATCTGACCTTAATTGTTCCTCATGTGATAGGTCACCTGGGATGTTTCCTGACTCTGCTTTTTTTTCTTACTTACATTAAGGAGGTGAGTTTTTCTATAGCCCAAACTGTAGTTAAAAGCAATTGGTGGAATGTAAATAAGTTTATTTACTCAAGTACTGTAGTTAAGTACAATTCTGAGGTACTTCATGTTCCCTTCTACTTCTACTCCAAAACAATATTGTACTTTTTACTCCACTACATTTATCTGACAGCTAGTTACTTTACAAATTAAGATTTTTACACGCAAAACATATGAAGAGCTCATAAAATATGATGTGTTGTTGTAAACTAAACTACACAACAGTAAATGCATGTACAGCTGAAACGGTCAACCAAATCAATCAGTTAAAATTAATTGGCAAATATTTTTCATTTAATAACATTTGATCCAAATGTGAAGATTAGCATCTTTGTCTTAATTGTAATAATTAATAACAAATCCCCCACTGTGACCCATCCACCATTGTGTCCCTGAGCAACACACTTAATACCAACTTGCTCCAGACCTCTGACATAAATAGCTTTGGATAAAAGTGTCAGCTAAATGAGTTAATGTAAAACAAGCATTGTGAAGGTGTGACTTTGGGCTCTGGGTAACTGTGATGGAATTTCTCACTATTTTTAAAAGAAATTTACAAATCAATCTATCAATTAATGGAGAAAATAATCAGCAGATTAAGCCATGATGAAAATAGTCATTAGATGCAGTCCTATTCACAATATTATAACATTTTTAATTAGCTCCACCTCAATCAACTACCGCAGTAAAATCATGCTTTCACTTCAATGCATCAGTAATAATAATCTAATGATACATATTTAATAGAATAACAGTCACAGGGGACATTTTTCTGCATTGAATACTTTCCTGATTATACTTTACATACTTTTACCATATGGGGTTAGTACTTTTACTTCAAAAAAAGGACCAGAATATTTCCTCCACCACTGGTTAAACTTCTCTCTCAAGGTTATAGATTTTGGCTGCCAAGCAAAGTCTGGGATTTCAGGCAGTGTGACTTCAGCTGGGCTTGATGGACTCGTAGGTGAAACATGTTGTATGTCCTAAATCTGCCATCTCAGCTGTATAGTCCATCAAAAATAGCTGAACATTACCATCACTTCAGACCTGTGCATTTTGTTTTTCAAGATTTCAGGCTACCTGTATGTGTTAGCACATGCAGCCAGTGTTTTACACACATACACTATGGATAAAAGTACTGGGACACCCCTGTTGCATTAAATTAGCATTGTGATTGTTTTTTTAAATGTGTTTGTGCACACACAGGTATTGGAGCATGGGAACACATCACGAAGATGAGATGCAAGCCCTATAAAAAGATGCAGGTATTTTGATCGTCATCTCAACCTTACTATGAGTTTGTTTTTAAAATCTGTGCAACACAAGGGTATGATAACTACAACTGTACTGCTATGGGTCAGAAATTCAGAAAAGTATAATTTCAAGAGAAACAAAAGTAACTAGAGCCTGCTGCAGCACTGAGTAGGGCTAAACAATTAATCAAAATCTTAACGGAATTGCAATAGGTGAAAGGTGCCTTTAATACATATTTCACATATGTATTAAAGGCAACATTTTGAATAAAATATTGAGATATTCTGGCCTACACATCATTCTACAGACTTAAGAAAGCATCTTTGTTCATTTAAATATGTTTTTCAATGAAAATGAGAATGAATATGTAAAAAAAGATCCTTCCCTCTAATATCTCAAATCATATCGCAATTCCAATATCATTCAAAATAATCAGAATTAGATATTTTTTCAAAATCATTCAGCCCTAGTGCTGAGCATCTCCCAAAATCCTTCTGTTACACAACTTCCACACGTCCTCCAGACTTTCTAATTTACTGGTATACTGTATGTATTTCTATCATCTATCAATCATAGCACCATGCAATTTGCAGAGAGAAAACTCTGTGACACTCAGCCTCTACACAAGCAAAACAATACTGTATCATATAATCATGTTTATGGTATGTAATTGTTCACATTAAAATGGCAAACAGTGGTTTCATGTAGCATGCATTTTGTTCATTCCTTTGTGCAATTTATGCCTTTCTAGTAGCTCTGCAGGATTTGTGGCACATAGAATGCCAAAGAACACAAGGTATATTTATAAAAAAAGAAAAAAAAGAAAATGCAATCTCCGGGCACATTCAAAGTACTGGATGGCTCTCTGATCATGCAAGTTTTATTTATTAAAGCCATGTTTTCTATGAAGAGTAAATCATTTTGATGTTTTTTAAATTGGTACTCATTCCCCACATCTTATAATTATGAAGATTCATGTGAACAACGGGAAGAAGATGAAAGATTAGGAGAGTGGTTGTTTGCTGCAGAGTGAACCCGCTTTACGGCTGTGGGTGCAGGCTCCGTCCCTCTTGTAAGATGTGGTCTGTGTGTACCAAACACTCGACCGCAGGGTTTCTCTCTGGGCCTAAGATGTCATCATGCAGTGCCTTACAGTGATTATGGTAGTGTACCTCTCCCATTATACCTTCACTCTGCTACCACTGTTTTGGCTTGTTTGCCCAGTGAATCTCAGTCATATACATCTCCAGCCATAGCGCTGGGAAATATGTACTGCAGCTCAGCACTTAACAACATTCTTTCCGTGCAATAAAATGCTCTTCACCTTAACCGTCTAGTAAGCATTGAGGGTTTAGATTTGAAAAAGAAGACAATCCGAGTTTTTGCCATCAAGGCATCATTTTGCCCACATTTTTCTCTATAAAGTTGCAAGGAAGTGTATTGTTTAAATCTGGCACAAAGTATGTAGTAACTGATTCTGTCCCCAACCTGCATTATTTCACCCTGTGTTAAACAAACCCAAAACAATTTTTGGGCTGGTCTCACTCAGTAAATCTTTCTGCCCAACCACTTATAACAAGTTGCAAACCCACTGCCATTAGTGGTTTTCTGTAGGGTATATCCTACTTTATGGCAAGTTGGGGGGAAAAAAGTAGTGCGGCAGCATATTATTGCAGAATGATGGGTGCTGTCACCATAGTTACATGCCAGGGGAGGATTAACCTTGTACAAACACTTTTCACCCCCGCATGTTTAACTCAAACGGTGCTTTCAAGGTTGGAATTACAGTAACCTAAAACTATCTCTCATTTTGCCACTTTTGGGTTGTGGATAAATGTTGACTCAGTCTTTATGTTCACAAACATGTCAGTTGTTATTTGTGTTTTCACAAAAATATGTTTGCAAAAAAAAATCCACCTCACAAAATCAGAGAGCTCCATTAAGCAGGAGTCAGCCGTCCAGCCAGAGGGGTGACCCTCATTGCTCTGGGTTTGATGTATGTAGGCTGTGCCAAACTCTGCAGTTAACAACTTTGATGTGTTCAGCTCAATGAAGCGGCACTTCTCTGCCTAGCTATATATAGGGAGAGGGGATGCATTTAAGGATAGACTTGTAGACCGCATGCATAATGGGTCTCTCATTTAGGTTTGGGATGCCTGCTCTGATGCCCTGATCACATTCGATAAGGAAAACCTGCAGGATGAGATGGCGTACATCGTGGAGAACGACGTCGTTGTGGCTGCACTCACTAAACAGCTGGACAGCCTGTCCGGTAAGCACAGCATTTATGACTAAAACATGAAACCCGACACAGTAGCAGTGCTCTGTGAGACCTCTTGATTCCTATTCCATCTGCCTAATGGACACTGAGCCTGGCAGCTAATGCCACCGCATTTATTCCGTCCTGTCCCCAGGTTTTGTTTATTTGTACTCTCTCCCAGTGACTGTTTTTAAAGACAAGTTAAGCTCTTGGAGCCGTTCATGTTTTTCCTGCAATTTCAATCAAAACCTCACATTTTGGGAACTGCAGAGCCCCGACACCCTCTGAGGACACGTGAAGTGGTCCAGTGACCTATTTAAAGCTGCCATGTGCTCCCAAGCTTTGCCACCTCTTAAGACACTGAAGTGCTGACGGTGGGTAGTGCTGTATTGCTGTTGACATTAGAGCAACTTTTGTGAGGGTCACAAATAAAACTTAGCACTGCTATGTGCTTGACAGTTGAAGTGGCATATTTATAAACAGTTTTCAACATTTTGCACCAAACAACGGGTATGTGGTCACAGCACGTTTTTGCCTCATGTGCCTCCCCATTTGTCCGCTGCTCTCTCTCTCCTCTCAGTATAGCCGTTGTGTTGTTACGCTCCATGCAGTACATGAAAAGTGTGCTCCATGCCAGCTGGTTTCAGTGGAACCCTGCACTCCAATCACTGAAAACCCATATTTGACATTTGTGTTCGGGAACCAGTAGCCTTTCTGTGGATGGGTGCCGCTCCAAGTCGGTGTGAGCCAGCACAGCTCGGGATCCTTTCATGTTTGGGGTGTCCAGCTGCTGATATTTTTGGAAGAGGGGCAGTTTTAGTGCAAACTCTTAACAAGCTGACAGCATGTGCAAAGTGTGGCCTGGTGTTCATGTAGATAAACACTATTAGTCAGTGCAATGTGGCAGGCCAAGACCATTAAGAGGATTGTCAAATGTGCCAGGGAGGAAAACCAGTGGTGTTTTATGAAGTGGTTTATAGATCTTCCACTGCTTCAACTGCAGGCAAGCAATCCTCTCATTTTTGACGGAAAAAGTAGCAAAGCACTGATTTAGTGTGATGATACATACACAGGACCAAGATTGATCCCTTTATTGTGAGAGTCACACCAGTTACAATTTTATTTTAAGAAGCGCTGCTTTTTTTCCCCCTTTTCTGCCGCCTTTGTAGTCAAGTTTTATGTCCTTGTTGTGTGCCAGATAACGTGGAAGTTAAGTACAGGTCCAAGGTGGTGAAGTACGCGTGGCCCATGCTCCACCAGGCAGCAGACTCCATCCCATGGGTCCAGGTCATGTTGGCCAATGGAGAGATGATTCAAACCAAGCTGCTGGTCAGTCTGATTCTTTCACACAAATTGTAGCTGTTCGTCTGTCTTTTTCTTTTTTTTTCTTTTTTTTTTTTTTACTGTTTTTCTTTTTCTCACCTGTTTTTCAGATTGGTGCAGATGGACCAAACTCAATGGTGAGGCAGGAATTGGGGATACCCACAGTCAAATGGAATTATGACCAATCTGCTGTGGTTGCTGTGCTGCACCTATCAGAGGTAAGTATCACATTGAGAATGTGCATGTAGTGTACTTTATTATAATGTGTGCTATGTATCCCTCCCTGCATACTGTATGTATATTTTGCACACTCAAATATTTAAAGCTGGAGTGCGGGATTTTACATATAACTGAATATCTGTTATATTCAAGCTCTCACCAAAGGAGTTCACACAATGCTGAGTAAGACTATCACGTAGATGTCTTGGGCCCCATCGACACTACTCCGTTTTAGTTTATAAACGGAGAATTAAAACGAATACAATCTCCGTCCACACCAGAGTTTTAGCTGCGTTTTGGAGTTGATCTCCGTCTACATTAAAACGACTGAAAACGCACAGTAGGGCCCGTTCATGTACACTGGGCATGCGCGTGCCAGCGTAGCAGATGGTCTATTCCGTAGTTACAGAAGATTTGGCGAAAGAATAAATAAATACAGAGAAAGCATCAGACCATTTTTAATTTATTTATTTATTTTTTGCATGCACCAATAACGAGCCGGGACGGGAGTGTGGCGGCGGAAAACAGGCTGCGAGTGGTCACAAAGGAAATGGCGACATGCGCAGTACGAGTGTAGGAAGATAAGTCTTATTTGCACGGTACATAATATTATAATAAAAATATGATGTCAAAAACCCGGTCAGTTGCATTGTGTTTCTGCTTTGCAAGACCCAATCAGAGAGCCGAGCGTGAGCAGCTGCGTCATCGTTTCTAAAGTCATCTGTTTTGCTAACTAACGCAAAACGGGGTCGTCAGCGTTTCCAAACTTATCCGTTTTAAATCTTCGTTTTCGTCGTTTTAGTCTGGACGGGAGGTGCAAACGTAGCAAAAGGTCTCCGTTTTAATTCGAAAACGCAGTAGTGCAGCGTTTTTAAATCCGGTGTCTGTGGTGACATTCTGACGCACCGGTAATGATGTGTTTAGGGCCAACCAGCAATGATTTATTTGCCAGAGCTGAAGGGGGGAGCAACCCAGAGCCATTTTTGTTAATATTCTTTGGCACAGTTTTATTGTATGCAGTCATACACTTTAATTGAAATTGAACAGGAGATGAGGAAACTCTTTCTAAATGGCTCTGGAGCAACTGTAGTGGCAGAGTAGCTAAACCAGCTAGGAGCATACCTGCCGACCCTCCTGATTTTCTCGTTCATTGACCTATCCCAGTTTCACCTTTTTTTCCATTTCAATTTCTGGCATGTAATAACCCCTCAGACTCTTAAAATGTACTGTTTTTACACCCTGAGAACAATACAGCTGCACCAAATGTTGTTTCCTGGCATGCACATGATGCTGAAGAGAGCTGCCTGTGAATGAATGAAAAATGTTGGTTTATACCAGAGATTCACACCAGAGGGGTGAATTACTCTGTTGCTAATAAGGTCTGTAGGAAACACATTTTCTGAAACTTGGGGAGGACCACCAGTTTGTAAGTAAAGTAATGACTAGTATGGCAGAAAACCTAAGAGAGAGAAGAGAAGGGACTGAGGGCAATCACGGATGTCGCATTACTGCTCTTGGACAGATTGGAATTTGTAAAATATTTGGAGTTGGCTATGTAGCTTTTACGTTTACTCTACCTAAATAATGGATCATTGTCTTGGAACTGTGGAAGTTCCTCTGATCAAGAACCTGGGGCGGGCACACCTCTATGGCTTCTGTCATGAGCATGCGTTGACAGTGTTTGTGTAATTACGCTCACTGCCAGAAGGGAGAGTTCCGCGCTGCTGGTTAAAACAAACCATTTTTGTATGTAAGTGAGTAAATTTACTCAGTGTTTTTATTTTAGAATCTGTCAGCATGCAGAGAATAACACACACGCCCAGTAGTAACTTTTAAAATATCTTGTCTTTATGTGCAATACGTGTTATTAAATGTATGCCATATAATGCAATGCCAAAACATTTCAGTAGCATATTTAATTAGATTCAATTTATGTGTTGGACAGCCCACGGAGAACAATGTAGCATGGCAGAGATTCCTCCCAACAGGACCCATTGCAATGTTACCGGTAATACATCTGCGTTATTTACTGCAGTATTTTTTTCCTTGCAAAATATCCCTCTGTCACACATTATTTGAGAGTGCTTCAGCATCCATGCTCTGTGCACTGCAGCTGTCGGACACAGAGAGCTCTCTGGTGTGGTCGACCAGCCATCGGCTCGCAGAGGAGCTGCTGGAGCTGGATGAGGAGAGCTTTGTCGACGCTATCAACTCTGCCTTCGTAAGTACACTGCTGATGGGTTTAAAGTCAGATTCCACATCTGTCAGGGAGATGTTGCAATATTTCTGTATTTGTGTGCAATGTACTGTATGTGGCGGGGGTTCTCCATAGACTCACTCACGCGTTGAGCTGTTTTTCCTGACTCATACAAACAATAATGTCATTGTTTTGCCCACACTTTATACAATACTAATATTTCACTATCCATTTTTTTGTGTTTGGAGAAACTCCTTTTTCCCAAGCTGGCTATTTTTACTGGGCCTGCTGATGGACGGGGTCACCACGGTTGAGTCACGTTTGGTTTCAGGCCTGGTTTGCTAATTAAACCTGTGGTCTCCCAGTGTCGACCATTACTGCATGGAATGTTTTTCAAACAGAGCTAATTCAACTGCATAGCCTGGCCGGCATCTTCTTTTAATTAGCTCAGCTCCCGAAGCCCTGCCAAACCAGTTAGTTAGAGAGTGGAAAAAAAGCACTTTCGCTGGCCTGGAGCTCAGCTTTTCTCCTATGTCGGCTAATCTTGTTGTCCACTCAAAGGGATACTGTCTGTTTTCCCTCTCTTCTGGCCTTTTTTTCACTCTCTGTGAATATGTCTCTTTCTTCCTGCCCGTCTGTGTGTGCACTAACAGTGGAGTAATGAGAACCAGTCAGAGCTGATAGAGACAGCTGGCTCTCTGTTCCGCGGCGCCCTGTCAGCCATCATGCCGTCTGCAGGTTCACCTCGACAGCTTCCCCCAAGTGTGGCAGGGATCGGCCCAAAGACCCGAGTCATGTTTCCTCTGGGCATGGGTCATGCATCAGAGTACATCAGGCACCGGGTAGCTCTCATTGGGTAAGATACTCATAATGAAAGTAATGGCCTGCACATTTGTACATTTTTACTTCACATGTAAGGGAAGGATATTCTTGCACTGTGCATAAAATTTTGTATTCTGTGAGTGAAATGTATTTGGACAGAGAGGAATATGTTTGTCTTTGCAGGGACGCAGCCCATAGAGTCCATCCTCTGGCTGGTCAGGGAGCCAACCTGGGCTTTGGAGATGTAGCTTGTCTCACGCAGCTCCTGAGCCAGGCGGCCTTTAACGGGAAGGACCTGGGTCAGTGAAAACTCTAAACAGACACAAGTGCTGCAACCATAGCACAGTGGTTTCCCCTGAGCTCTTTTCCATAGCCCCAGCTCAAACGCATGCTGTTGATGTGAATTATAAAAGTCTCAGCTTTTCCGGTTACATTTATTTTATGTTTTTTCTGTTCATTCCACCAAGAACATTGCTTTTCATAAAAAAATGACATCCTGTTATGAGATATTGTGTGTATTTTTTTTCCTGTGTTAAATGTTCTGAAGTCAAAATAGCACCAGTGTATTGACTTAATACAGAAAATATATGACAGACAAACACAAGCTTAAACTATGACTATGTGCTCAATTTTTAACCCCCAGTCTTTTGTTTGATTGTGCAGGAGCGATGCAGCATCTGTTAGAATATGAAACTGAACGCCAGCGACACAATCTGCCCATGATGGCCGCAATCGACCTCATGAAACGCCTTTATTCCACTAACGTTGCTCCTGTTGTTCTCCTACGCACCTTTGGCCTGCAGGCCACCAACATGCTCCCAGCGCTTAAAGTAAGCTCCCTCTCTTCTAGCTTCCGCCTCCAAACATATCCTCCTGTACATCCCACTGAACTTGGCCATCACTCAGATAATATCAACCACCTGACAGACCTAAGCGCCGCCTCCACCCTGACACCACCTTCCACCCTCTTTTCTGATTACACCGCGTTTTACTTTAGCGGTGTCTATAATTTCCAGGGTTGTGAACCTACTACTATGGCATCTAAGTTTAGCCCCAAATTTAGTGTTACCAAAAGTGTGTGGGTGGGGTGCAGGGCCGGCAGCGGACAGCGGTGTTGGCTTGTGTTTTCACACCCCTTTTATTACCGACCACTCATGTGAAATGGCTTTATTCCCTACTAAGTGATTCAGACCAACACAACTGTAACTGACTGTAAAAGCATTTCACTATGGAGGCACACTTGTATTTTTCCATATTAACTGTTGTGAGTTCACCAGTTTACAGGTCTTGTATGGAAGTCTGTAGTGAGCGCCACTTACTCATAACAGGCTTTTAATGAGCATGATTCAAAGGTCAGAGTTTCTGAGTTGTCTCTTTTGCCTCTGCAGGAGCAGATCATGGCATTTGCAAGCAAGTGATGCATCCATCACGCGGTGGTCGTCGGTGGATCTCGAGAGACTGTGCGCTGTAAAGGCTGTAAAAATTGTGAATGTAAAAAAATAGTAATAAAGATATATTTTACTCTTTCATGTTTTTTTTGTCTTGTGTGGGCTTTGGTGCAAAATAAATCCACATTTACAAATGGTACATTGCAGCTGTCCTGAGCATATAAAATATCAAGCATAAGGATTGTTGATTCCATTTACAGTTCATAGACCAAGTTCTGAAATATCCAAGAAGTAATCTTTTTAGGAATGATATGAACATGTGTAAAGGGCTTCATTCTCAGATGGTGTAAATAGTATGCAAACTATGCAGTCATAGATAAGGTCATGAATCCAATGTTGCAAAGTTTGATAATGTTTTATGTTCAAGAAGTCTTTCTTGATATAAAAGAAATATATAAATACACATACATGTTTTCATGTTTTATTAAAACATACACTTATTTCACTGGATTTAATAAAAACAACACTTTACATATTGTCAGTTTTCAGGTTATTCATACTGATGAACATAGAAACATTTCTGATTGTGTAGCAGGAAGTTTTTGAAATGTAAAAGCAGTTCCTGTCAAAAGAGTTTACTAATAAAAGTTTATATTTTGTATATACAGCAGTAGTTATTGAACATGTTGAATTCTGAAAAGACAGCAAAGGCACGGCTTAAAGAGCAGTTACACAGAAAGTTCAAGAGTTAATATTGGGTGAGGATAATTCAAATATTCTATATTAGATAAAGTTAGTTAAATATCTGTACACTTAACAAGACAAATGACAGAATTCAATCATGTTTTTGAGCAAACAGCAACAAATGAAGGAGTCATTTTGCTTAATTTCTGTTTACATTTTTTGCTGTATTTAGTGGCTGTAAATTGTGATGATGGATGAACTATCTACCCTTGATGAGAGGTTTTTCTGTTGCTAGTCTAAAATGCAGTTCAGACGTGGGGCCCCTGCAATTTAGCTATGCTTGATAAGGTCTTTTCCACTCTAGACAAAACAAGCAATAATGGCTGAACTTTAAAAATACAGACATTAACCTCAAACATGTAACAGCTGTACTACACAGTCTATAAGAGGCATCGCTCTAAAGCACTCTCTTTGCCCCCTCAGTCGTGGTGAAGCCGACACAAGTCTTTAGTCAAAACATCAAAGCAACTGATCATGTCTAAGCTACAATATCTACAATTAAAGTGTTATGTGCAAAGTTGAAGAAATGAAGCTGAATGGCTGTCTAAGGCTGGGGCCAAATTAATTAGGGTGAAATAATTTACTGTTAGAAAAAACTATTGATTTACAAGCATTTAGAAAGACAACTATGGCTGCACTGTACAGTGCAAACCAGGACCACAGTAAGCACCAAAATACCATGACTGATTGTATTGCTTCTAAACTACCATCAACACACTTAAGTGTAGGTGAGAAAGACATTTCAGACACCCATAAGAAATCAAAAATGTAAACGTTTTACAAAAAAATAAAGTCAGCCCACCAGTTGTGAGCTCAACATACAGTAGAAATAGCTGGCCTTATAAAAATATAGTGATTTCTTTTTTCAACAGTTTTCGGAGTGTACGCAGGGTGCTGAGGTTGAGGAAAAAGAGGAGGGGCGTGGTGGGCGAGAAGCATGGTGGGACCGGATGTGTCTGTAAGGGGGCGGGCTGATCGTGGGGGGGGGGGGGGGGGGGAGGGGA
>NC_060160.1:17423852-17449478 GCF_021292245.1 Micropterus dolomieu
TAGTGATTTCTTTTTTCAACAGTTTTCGGAGTGTACGCAGGGTGCTGAGGTTGAGGAAAAAGAGGAGGGGCGTGGTGGGCGAGAAGCATGGGGGGACGGGGGGGGGGGGGGGGGGGGGGGGGGGGGGGGGGGGGGGGGTCAGGGAAGCCCTGCAGTGACAGACTGTCCCTCTCAGTGCCGGCTGCAGTGACAGCGAGCTGTCCTTAGTGGATGTCGAGGTTTCTGAAGTAGTCAAAGGTTGCCCCCAGGGCCCAGCTTGTCTCCACGTTGTTCACCTTCTTGGCTAGCTGTTGAACAGAGTGACAGGAGGATCTCCATTAAGAAACATGACAACACTAGTCTTCACTATTCAGTGATGTTACATCAACAGAAGCAAACCATTTCCTACAACTACTGTCATACTGATTTGAAAAATACAAGTCTCTGGGAAAAAAACTGTACAGACAGAATATAAAGGTTTTGTCATGTTGCTTTTCAAATCTTGTATCGCTTCGACTTGTTTGTTCACAGTCCATGTGGCTCTGATTTGCGTACCTGCAGCACAGTGCTGTCCTTGAAGCCGAAACCCTCCTTTAACAGACAAGTGATATATGTCATATCCATGCAGAGGAAGGGGCTGATAGCACGGTATTTGGTCATTTTGTTGCACACTGCAAACACAAAAAAGCAACAGCTTTCAGTCATGATTACCACAGGTTTCACATGCCACTGACAAAAAAAGCATTTGACACATGGAGACACCTTGTTGCATGTATTAATGTCTGTATGAACAAAAAAACACCCTTTCTAACTCGTGTGCTACATGATTAAAAGATGACCTTTCAGTTTTGTTTGGATGAATAAACAGGGAGGTGCAAAAAGAGGGTCAGCACAAGGTTGCGGGTGGGTGTTAAACAGCCTAGTACACAGTTTGTGTGTTTCAGTATGTGTCAGCCCCCAGGTGGTGTGTGGCTGTCAGGTGCCCTCCTGCCTGGGCCAGACAGACATCTTCAGCTCAGCTGCCAGCCCAGCCTGAGCCAGACGTGTTCCTTGAGACCATGTGACAGTCTTCTCACAACCTTACATAACACACCGACTTGTTCCTACTTGCTATAAATCTGGTTCTACATGGACATTACAAGTGTCACACACTCGAACTGATAAGCATGGTGGGTACCAGTTAAACATACAAAAACATTTTATAGTGATGTCAACATATATTTACTCTATAATAAACTACATTTGTCTTATAATACATCTCCATAACACATTTTAGCAAATTATCGGTTACATTTTACTGTTGTAATAAATTCAGGATAAGCTGTGGCACAATTGTGCCAAGTGTTTGGGCACAAACAAGGTTTAGTGCTTTTGCTGCTTAGAGCATAGACTGTGCTGTGTGAAGTTTGGTTGAAGAGTGGTTAGACTGATATATATAACTTGTAAGATTGTTGGGTTCAAACACAAGTTTATCCAACCCCAGAGAAGATAACATGTAACTCTTACCTTCCTTGGCTCGCTTCTTAAAATCCCTGACTTCAAGCGCACCACCGCGACTGCCATCTGAGCAGAAAACACAAACATGCAATTTGAATACCTATTTTACGCAAAAGATGATATTTAGCATGGAGGATAATGGCACTGGAAGGTGGCTCTAAGGATCTGTGCCCACTCACCAATGAGGCCAGAATCCACAGCTCTGTCATAGTAGTAGGAGAAAGCGTAGAAGATGCTGCTGCCCTTCACCTCATAGGGCTGGTGCACTATTCCTTTGATTACCTTCATCACCTCATAGTAGCACAGCTTATAGCCTGCGTAGCCTGAAGACAGAGAAAAGGTTAATGTAGTTTTCTCAAAGAATTATTGATATTGGTGGAGTAAACAATGAGTTAAAGGTGCTTGGATGCAGCAATGGTTGGAATGCAACAGGGAGAGCCTCGAGCCTCAGTTTGAGGTTAGCCAGGGGTTGAAACTTGGGACTCACCAGATAACATACAAGGGAAGCCCCAGAACGACAAGTTTCACACAGCCCCCTGGGTATGGTTGGCTCAGTTGTGCCGGCAAAACCATGTGCTGACAAGAGCAGCAGTTGTTGGGCTGTCTATTTTTACCACATAATTGTGAGCAGTCCAGATCAAGCCACTCGTTACACAAAAAAAATAACAACTCGGGGACAAGCCCAGCATCTTTTGGCTACTCGACTGTGGTATGGGAGTGACTGCCTTATTTGTGAAGTTAACTGACAGTTTTCTTTTCGTTTAAATACAAGGTTGACGGCAGTATAATTGTTCAAGAGGGAGGACAGAGAGAGGGGATGACAAAACATGTGTTTGGCGCCAAGGTTAGAGAAACTGCTGCAGATGAATGTTCTCATGCTAGACTGTATTATACTGTACTCTATTGTGTTCCAGAGTTGAGAAAGGAATGCACGGATTGTTGGATCCAAAGCACTGGGAAGGCAATTAAAACCTCAGGGTGCTTTTATCTTACCGTCTGGAATCCCGCTAACTTTGTAGGTGGTTCCTCCAAAAGTCCAATCTTCTCTGAACTTTTTCGGGAGGCAGGAACTAGTGAAGACTTTCCAATCTAGACCTGGGAAAACAAAAACAAGAAACAGTTTGCCATCTCCCAAATGAAAGAATGACATACTGCAAATAGAAAGGTGATAAAATGTACTAAATACTCTACCATCAGCTCCTAGTGCTCCAAGAGTTGCAAGTCGGGCCGCATACAGTCCATTTCCAAGGTAGCTATGTGATGGTGACATACAATTATGATGCGTTTTTAGATAGATGCGCATGTTTAACTCCTCAAAATACTAACACATCAGAAAAATCAAATCCATGCCATCAAATCTATAGAGAATATAACAACTTCTTTGTCTGTTATTTACCTGTGTGTGTAGAGTTGATATGTATAGTTGAAGAGGTTAAATTTGGCAATGTAGCTGGCAGGAGCAGACTGAATAGTTTTCTGTTGGATAAACAATTGTTTAGCAGTGTATTTTTGGTTAAAACCTTTTTTACACTGACTTACAGTATTTAACACATAAAATATTTAATTCACCTTTGACTTGGGCAGGAATGTGATCTGTGTAGATCCTCCGCCCAAATCCAGGATGCCAACTGTCCTCTTTGTGTTGGAGTACAAGTGACCTGTGGCAAATAAACTTAGGATAAAGTGCTATCCATCATCTGTGCAACAAACAGAGCATATTGTGTTATCACTAATTTCCGTTTTATAAGGGTCAGAATGATAAATTTGATGGGGTAGTAGCTGTGTGAAAAATGTAACAAAATATTTCACTGCAGGGCTTCTGTGTACACGGGAGCCTCAAATATGAGCCTCCTGACCACTTACACCATCATAGCAAAACACAAGCAATGTCTTACCTGTAAGGAAGTTCACTGTGACCCAGGCAAGGACTCCTAAAATAGCAGGTGGGTGAAAATGTCTGCATTAGTAAAAGCCTGAGAAGTGATTACAATTGACTTATGCTAAATGTTCACATTTGAATGTGTTCAAGCACAAAGAATAAACTCAGAACTTAATATGACTTCATTAAGCTGATATTAAAGTAGAGAGAGTTGGTGTAACCAACATGCAGGATTCCAGACCAGCCCAGGTAATTACTATTGTCTCAGATGTCAAGTTATTGCGCTCATAAAATGAGGATAATGAATGTCACACACTGTGTGATGAAACATAACATAGTGAGGGTGTCTTAATGAGTGATGTGGAGGATCCCACTAAATTATTGGGCGTGGGGCAGCAACTCACACTGGCATATTTATTTGTCTCAATGAGGTAGTTACAGACCTCTTGTAAAAAGAATTATGAGCAGTATTGTTTGATACATCCTCAGTGAATGAGACAGTTAAGGCACCTGGTCAGACAATCTAATAGAAAACAATATAAAATTTGCATTTTGTATACTATATATAGTACATATTGATTACAGGTCATTCAAAGATAACCTACCTTCTTTTGCCCCATTCATGATGGAAACACTGTTGTTTGGCACAAAGAAAGGGGACTCGTCAAATACCTCTCGAACCTGTGGAATAGATTTATCACCATTTCATTACAATCATCTACTGTTAAAGCAATACAATGACACTATGACTACATGCCCAAATACTCTACTGTTGTTAAGATATAGTATATTCAGGCTCCAGAAGACAAACTGTGCCTGTTCTGCTTTAGAGTGGCAGATAACTCAACCACAAGCATGGCTGGAACAGTAGCCTGGATTTAATACTTTAAATGACAAATATGGTTACTCCACACAACCCCACAACAGCTGTTTTTTGCAGCTAGATAGCCACCAAATGGGCAGACTTGCTGCCTTTTTTTTCAGTGACACTTGTAAGCACTTAGTGGTTTCTCATCCCGCTCCTTGGTGGGACGGGTGGTGTTTGTGCCAAACTGTCTGAGGGCAGAGAGAAAACGTTCCTCACCTCCTTAAGAAGAGCGTTGGCCTTGTCTTCAGGCAGCAGACGGAGACCCGCCGTGGCCTTCAGGACCACCGGTGTCCTCCTCCAATCCTCCTCTGGCACTGTCTTCTTGGCAATCTTCAGCAACTGTCGGATGGTGTTGCCACCCTGCAGAAGAGATGGCAGTTACAGAGGGCCCAATCAGGGGATTGTTCACAAAAACACATTTCACAATCAAACATTTTTTTAGTGATGAACGTCTAAAATATGTCAAAGGTGATTTCACATCAGACAGGAGTGAGCAGCAGTGACAGCATCAGCAGGAGGCATTTTTTTAATTACACAGTGTTAACATCACATGAACCCAACCCAAAGAAAATCCCCAAGGTTTGGTGGTTTGCAGAGAATAAATAACTCTCTAATTTAGCTACATCGTAATTAATATGTGAAGGTGTAAACATGCATGCATACCTCTTCAGGGTTGTCCTTATAAGCAGACAGCCCAGGTTTTACTGCATGGTACAGTTCATGGTCCAGAACTGGCAGCTCAACTAAAAAAAAGAAGTCAGTGAACAGATCATAAACTGGAGCGCAGCACAATATGATATGCAATAAAATAGGAACTCAAGTACACGTAATTGTATATATTTACTCATGACTGCACTTCACCTACATCCCGGTCTGCTTCCTACACAGTTGAGTCAGACAGGCGAAATTAAAAAGTCCACCTCAGCTACTTTTAGAAGCTGTATTGTCCGTGCACTGTGCCGGTACATGTTTGTCCTCTTACACCACACAATGAATGACCTAACAGCAAGCAGACAGAGTGGGAGCCAGCAGCATGTGCAAAGCCCTGCTATTAAAAAGAGAGGGGGGGGAGAGGGGGAGAGAGAGAGAGAGACTGGTATACTTACCAGGGTCTTTCTGGATGAACTTGTAGATGTGGATCCTGCTGCCTGTGCTCCCGGCGTCAAACATGAT
This sequence comes from Micropterus dolomieu, assembly GCF_021292245.1. Lineage (NCBI taxonomy): Eukaryota > Metazoa > Chordata > Actinopteri > Centrarchiformes > Centrarchidae > Micropterus > Micropterus dolomieu. The sequence goes on from NC_060160.1 coordinate 17,429,249, forward strand.
CCCGTAGAAAACCCGGTTCATGTTGAGAGGGGAGGAGGCTTCAGGCACCGGCTGGTAGACATCAGGTGGATGGTAAGGCTCAGGTGCAGGATGCACGACTTCGGGCACCGGGTGGAAAGCTTCTGGAATGGGGTGGATGACTTCAGGTACCGGGTGGAACACCTCGGGGATATCGGGGTAGGTCGGGACGCCGGGTTGCGATACTTCAGGCACCGGGTTCGAGACCTCAGGGAGGAGGTTTTCCGTGTTGGCGGAGTGCTCACGGTAGCGGTAGAAGTGGGGGACGTAGCGGTGGTGCCGGTAGTAAGTCGCCTCCGCTAAGAGGCTCGCAGCCAGAAGCCACACGGATAAAGTGAGGAGCAGGCTCGGCGTGGCCATTGTTTCCACAGCTGGAGAGGAAGAAAGGAGAGCTGAAGAGAAGAAGAAGCCCTGGTGGATGCTGGAGTAAAAGATTGACAGGGGCCCCCGAAGAGAGAGCAGAGGAGATGGAGAGAGACAGAGTGGGTGCGATGCACACTCAGGACTGTCCGGTCATCTGTTTACAGTATATAAAGACATAAGGGCTTGGCATGGGGCCACACAGAGAGCAGCCATCCACCAATCCTGTGGCGGTCCATCCCAACTCTATCAGGAGTCCCCCCTCCTGTGAGCTGAGCTGGAGACTGACTACCTGCCTACTAAAAAGCATTTTCTTTTTTTCTTCTTAATTTTTTTTCTTGGAAGGAGGAGGAGGAGGATTATTTTTGGTTATGTTTTTTCCCCTCCCCATCTTTACTGGTTATTTTGGAGCCAAAAAGTCCCCTTAGTAAAGGAGAAAGGAGTTTTTAAAGAAGTCCAAATGAATGGCTCACACTGAAATAACCCCAAGAGAAATGGTCTTGGAATACTTTTTATGGGTGTATTTAAGACTTACATAGTGACTTGCCTCAGAAATTCCTTCACCCTGCAACTTTCACAACTTCACAAGTGCTCAAATTTGGCTACTGCTTAAATTGAGTGTGGTGTAAGTTTCTAGGTGGCTTTTAAAAAGGCCTAGTGAAATTAATTACTAAGGTTTTTAAAAGGTAGCAACTTAAACAAAAAATCCAAATGGTTGCACTCATTCTTGGAATTAACCTTTACAATGTAAGTACTTTAGCTTGGGCCCTTGTGGGGAAGATAATAAATTAAACAAAGAAACTCCAACTCCTATTTCAGACTGAACATGTGACTCATTATGTATTGCAGAATGGATTCTGGTTTTGTTGTATTAGGCATTGCCACCTCTACTAAATCATGTTCAGTAGCTGGGTTGAATCATCATGCTTGTATTTAAAAAATCCTTTCAAGCTCCTCGTCATAATCCTACAATAATCGCCACATTAAATCTACTGTAGCCCTTTTACCAACCTTAAAAAAATGCAAATGTGACCTGCACTCCAGCTGGCATAAAATTTAAAAGAATGTTAGCAATCATCTCACTCCCACTCATCCCTGTGTCAACCACAGGCTTTCCAAGGGAAAAATATTTGGGCAGCAAGGCACGTTTCACAAGCGAATGCATGAAAAGCATGAGTGGCTCTTTCTACGCTTTAGGTGGGTGGTTGGCACGGCATCATAAGCCATGCTCTAGTGTATCAGCTAATGCTTTCTCGTGTAATGTTCAGAGTCACTGGCTTTAGTGCAGGATGCAGAGGAATCAAGGATATCCCACAGCAGTGGAGCACAGAGGCACCGCAACTAACATGACCTTACATGAACTGAGATTTGTACTCTGCTGTGATATTCTCCACCTACTTTGTATCAACAGAAAGAGGACAGAGATCTGAAACCGGAGGCGCTGGTAGTCTAGCAATTGAGGCATCCATGGGGAACTGACCCTACCCCAACCCTGACTTAACATGTGCTTATATGAGACTGTTTTACCTCATGCAGCTGGCGACTGAGGCAGAAACCGAGCTGTCAGCCAGCCCAACCAGCAGGGTAAGGGGAGGGCAGAGGTCCTGCAGATGGGCACAAGAGAGTGCGGGAAGTCCACGGAAAGGACAATGTGGGGAGGGTGGGGCTTGGCACCAGTGTTCACCCATCATGCCATTCCACTCCCAGGACACTCGCCTGTGCAAAGCACTGTTCCAACACTGTAATTTGGACTAAAAATATTGGACTTTCTTTCCTCCTTCCTTTTTTCTAAATACTGTGGCTACTTTTTTCAATCCTGCGGCTCACCAGAATGGTCGTTCACCCCTATCAAAGCGTACATGTGCAGGACCTCTCACTGACTTGTGCCCATAGATGTGTTGGTCGCATGTTAACAGTGTGATAATGTGACTAATAAACTCGGGATGGAAATGTCTTATTAGAAATATTAAAGAGGGCATGTTTTGTCTGCCGTGTGTTTTCATTTTGAAATCATTGTTATTTATGTTCTTGCTGTCAATGTTCAGACATATCCTGTGGTTAATGTAGCAATTAATTTGGGTAATGTGCAGTGTCTGGGCAGCTCACCTCAGGCCATTTGAAGCATGAATCACAGCATGTTTCAGTTTTAAACACATCTACTTTTATATTACCATTGTAATGTGATGAAATAGGAACTGCCCTTCAAGTAAAATGTCACATGCATTCAGATTTTACAACAGAAATGTTTAATATAAAAACATTACTAAAAACATCTAACAGAAAATCCGTATGTTGGCAAATCATGTTGGGATGTCATCCAAATGTGCACTGCGACAGTGTGTAAAGTGGCCCCTTACAGCATGACACAGCACATTACAAACAATGTTTTAAACGAGAGGTTGAAGTTTTGGTATTCTGTTTCAAGTTAACTGAAACCGTAAAGCATGAGAAGGGACCCCAGCTTTGTAATCTGCACTGTGCAATATATCATTAATATGCTGCAATGTTACCCTCAGGAATGCCATGTTTGTGGGTGTCCTACCCCAACAAGTCCATTGAAGAGACCCAAACCTTGTCATTACAATTCCAATGATAATGACAGCTTTGAAAGGCTGAGGGTTATTTCAGTTTTCTCTCCTTACTGTCATAGTAATTACCTTTAAATTTAGTCTTCAAACTGTGTTCATGATGCCAGAGCAGAGAGCGACCCTATAAGATTGAGCTCACAGTAGCTACACCCAACACTTTTGCGATATCTACTTTTCTGTTTGATAAATAATTTTCTCTGGACATATTCTGGCCCCTGCAGAAAGCAAAACAAGATAATGGAGCGAATTCAGTGGTTTTGAGCTTGAATTATGACCTGTGCTAACTTTACATTGTTTCTTTTGGATGAGCTTCTTCGAAGATGTAAGCCAACTGCATTTACGTTGATCTTAGTGGTTTTCCCATAACTCCAGCAAAAAACAACTGTGGGGATGGCAGCGAGTAGCACATAGTTCTTTTTAGGACAACATGGACAATACTGCTGACAGGAGCCAGATGTATCTCATGTCATCGTGTGGGAGGAGATCATGTGCAAACAGATCCTGTTTGATAGAGCCCAGCATGAGAAGACTGTAATTACACAACAAGTGACAAATGCAGCCATTTCTGTGTCAGTCCAGAGGCTGTTGAGCACAACAGACATCTGTGTCTTATAAATCTCCCACAGTGATTGGTTGACTAATTGATTAAAAATGTTATTTATGCAGCAGAAACTCACAAGTTGCAACAAAATGTAAAAAAACACAAACAATAGCTGATAATAGATAAATACTAATAAGACAAAGGGTTATGATTAAAGTCCAATAGTATTCTCAAGGTTATTTGTAAGTATTCTGAGATTATTAATCAATTAGTTGACTGACAGAAAATGAATTGGCAACAATCTTAATAATTTGTTAATTGTTAATAGAAACATTTGCTGATTTCATGTCTCAAATGTAAGGATTTGCTGATTGTTAATATCATTGTAATTGACAAAGAAATGTAATTTCTTTGGGTTTTAGACTCTTGGTTTGACATCACTTTGTACTCCTAGAAATTGTGAGGGGCTCACCATTTTCTGATATTTTACAGACTAAACAATGAACTACATTTTTTTCATTATTTATCAATAATGAAAATAATTGTTTGTTGCAGTCTTAATAGCAATTTCTAAAAGGAGATGAAACAATAAGAACATGTACATTATACAACATTTTGATATTTCAGAGGGCTGGTAAAATGTAAGTCAATTTTGAATTAAGTTCAAGTTAAGTGTTGCTATCCCAACGGGACTGAGACGTCCAGTTTATATTTGTATAAAGAGTAAATAGAAGGATATTAGGCAATGACAATGAACATTGTTGGGATATACACTAAGAGGTTTAGTTTTCAGGTTGTCCAAATGTACGTGGATTGTAATGGAGAAATTTAGCCTGGTGTTACTGATAATAATTATAAATAATAAAATGAATGAAAGCTTATTTCTTTTTGTTGGTACCATTATCCTGGTATTATGCACGCTATCTCACAGTCACGTTTTACTGGGACACTGAAATATAACAGAGCCATCGTTAATGTTATTAATAAACCTGTGCTTTGGTGATATTATTAAATCTGTGTGCAGCCATGTTTTCCCCAAAACCGTTTTGTTATTTTGATATTCATTGTACATTTATCCCCAATACTAATCTATGCAATTGAAGTAAAGCACCTACATTATAATACACAGAATATAATAGACTTGCATTAACCATGTACAGAATATTACCAGGCACAATCATTGTACATATTTAGAGTATGTATCTAAATCTATATAGGATATATAGATTTATCTATATTAGATATAACTATCTAAATAGGTGAAGCTGACAGTACACAGGTTACCAGTAATAATGTTGTCTTTACTGAATTTTGAATTCATCTCTTACAAAGATCTTTAGCGAAAACAAAAGTACATAAAACCACAGAATAATAGAACAGGACGGAACTATAAAGAAAGGGGTATCGTGTAACAAATAACAAAGGCATTAAAGAAAAATATTTAAATCTTTACATATTTTAACTGTTTTGATTGCTTTATTAATCTTTAAAACAAAAAAAGTTTCAATTCAATGTTTGATTTCTTTCTTTTCCTCAGTCTATGATATCTTGTGGTAACTGGGGTTTCTTCTTAGACCATTTGCACCTGTGAATGGACCCTGATATTTCCCATATAAGAGGTTCAAAATTTATATGCATGTACAATCAATAAATAATAATGTTGACATGTGCAGTCTGCCAACTTAAACTGTGTCATAAGGTGACTGAAATTCAAGTTTCAGCAAATGTTTTTCATGAAAAAGGATAACAAATGCTAATTCAATACCTTGCATACAAGCCTGCATAAGGCTGTTAAATGTCCATCAGGTTACCAAAGGTCCTGTAGAGACATTTGACCTTTTCCTCGGCTACAGCGTCGCCATGGCAGCAGCACTACACAAACATTCACAGCGGGTTACAGAGCAGCTTGTTAGTAGCCTACTGTAACATCAAAGGGTCGCAGTTCATGTAACTCGGGGTTGTTTTGTGTAGTATTTCAGCAAGAAAACACAACGGTAGTAGCGATGCCGAAGAAGAAACTCGCCAAAGTAAAGAGGACGAAAGCCGGGTAAGTGCCTACATTTGTAACATTTCGCTTCTTTCTTTTTTGCTGCATTGTTTCAAATTCGAAATACGATTTGTATTTTGTCACAGGAAATCAAAGAAAGAAGGCAAACATGAGTCAAAAGCGGACAAAGAGTCGGACATCGAGAAGGCCAAGGCCAATGCTGCCCTCTGGGAGCTGAGGGTGCAGGTCACCGACCAGTCGCTCGTGCAATACCGTGAAGCTTGCCGCAAGTTGGCGCGCGCAAACGAGGAGCTCTCCAACCAACTGTACCGCGCAGAGAAGGACACCATCGATATAACTGGCTTTCTGAAGAGACAAGATGCAGCCAAAGAGGAGAAGGTCAGGGGGGTAGGCCCTATCGTAAATGAACACGATGAATGATGAGCGGTTGTTAACAATCTGCCTTTTAATTTAACAGATCAATATGCTGCAGAAAAGCCTCAAAAGTCAAGACGCACGTGCATATGAAGAGAAAAACAAACTGGTGAGTTCATTTTAAAAACGCAGCCACAAGAAAAGAAATGCAACTTGAGCTTTCATTTGACTTGCAAAACATGCTCAAGCTAGCATGTTCCTACGCAGAATACTGTGCGCAACTTAAACCTGTAGCATGTCAAAAATGTGCTGCGCTGTGTCTTAACAGCTGTCTTGTGTGTAATTATGTTGACATTTATTATTTAAGAAAACAACAGCCAAACAAAGCGACCATAAAACAAAAAAGCAAACCCTCACATTCCGAGTTACATGGTCTAATGTTATTTTAATCTATGTCAGTGGCCACAGGGGAGAGAAGAAAAAAACATAATTTAAAAGTGCTTGGTCGGGAAAGGCCAGTCACACTGTTGCTCTTGATGTGTTAACCATACCTCACATGTCACACAGATCTTTACTCGAAAATACCAGTTTAAGTTACACACACAAAAGGGACTTATTTTGACTCCTTTTATCCCCGCTGACCTCTGCTGCTTATAGTTAAGATCAAGCTATCAAACTGACATGACAAAATTCAAGTGGCTTTGCTAGACAAAAAAGGTACAAAAAAACAGTTTGCTTCTTTTGCTAGCAGCTGTTTTCCATCTACCAGCTCTTACTTCATGCTGGTAAAATGGAGTCCAATAAGCTTCTGAGGAGGAAAAAAGAGGCATGGTCTGGACCAACTTGAAACATCACAGTTTTAGACACATGTATAGAACTGTCACACATGTCCAGTTAGGATCGTGTGGTTGTCTCTAAAGATGTGACTTAAAGGCTGCTCTGCATGGCTCTCTACTCATTGTGAGGTGATAAAATGCTTCATCTTGAAAATTGACTTAGCTAATGGAAACTGCTCCATCAAAGGCACTCGAGGAACACGGATGCCCTTGCTTTTGTCTGAGGGGAGACATGACATGATGAAACGAGCGTTGAGAAGTTCAGTCAGCCAAATAATTATTCCACAGACTTTTCCAAATGCAATTCAAAAACAGATACATGCAACCCTAATCACTTTTAACTTTAAATCAGTAGATATGTTTTAGGAAAGCTGACCAATGGACAAGATCACAGAGAGTGAAAATTGCACATGACGCCAGCTTGCATTAATGCTGTAGATTGGTGCATTGATGTGGATGAATGTATACAGAGTTTTGTGAAGAATAACTATTAGGCATGAAGTTGTAATCAGATGGTTGATAACCTCTCATTTTGTCGTCATGTACATGTTTGCGGGTGTGTGTTTTGCTAGTCTGTCATGACTTTGGTCATTTTGTCACATTTTTTGCTCAGACTGGCTTTTCCACAGTAGCATCTTGAGGTATTTAGCCTGACTGATCTCTGCTGAAGTCGGTTTTGCAAAAAGTATGGCCTGCGTGAACTTTGGTATACAAAAATTCTTCTCTGACTGATACAAGCTGCACTTATTGGAACTTTGCAGCAGCTCTATAGATGAGTGGATGCATTTTGTTTTTACAGTAAGGGCATGTAATTTAATATGTAGAACATATAGAATTCTGTGTATCTAATTATATGATTGGTTTCAACAGGTCAAAGATTATACCATTCAAATCAATGAGATGCAAGAACTGTTCAGAAAGAAGTCCAGTGACTTTAACATGATCCAGGAAGGAATGAATAAAATTAAGGAGTTTCACAAGAGGAAGGCCCAGATGGAGCAGGAGCTCAGTGATGTGAGATTAAAAAAAAACATATAAAATGTTTCTTATAAAGAGTTCTGTCTGTCAGGATGTAAATGCTATTGGTAACCATGACCTTTTTATTTTGTAGATAAGAGAAAACATGGATGTTGCTGAGAAGGAGCACAGGGAAAACCTAAACAAAACTGAGTACAGATTCTTCAAAGAAAAGGTATTGTCAAGTCTAAAAAAATCACCTAAAAATGATCCTTTTGGAAGATAATGACGAGGTGAAATTGCAGTGAAATAGATCTGATTTGAAAATATATCAGTCAAGCAGTTAGAGCTGGCAGTTAGATAATGGCTGATATTGTGCACGGGTGAACATCGAATGAGTTTTGAAAATTTCCGTGCAGGCTCGCCTGGAGAGGGAAGCCGAGCGAACGATAGCCCTGGTAGTGGAGAGGGCCCACAATGAAGCCATTGTGTGAGTGTGTTACCGCTGTCCCTTTACGATCTAATTTTATTCTTCAATCTGCCCTTTGATGTGCTCAGAACGCAAAGAAAAAATAATTTACTCACATTGGTGTTTATGTGTATAAATATATTTAACTAGAACTAATGTTATTTTCTTGACCACACTGATTCACCATGTTCCGATAGTGTACATCACTGAAGCCAACGATCACATCTTTAGCTGCTTCAGGATGTCCTGCAGGGAGGAGAGTGTAACGCGTGTGTGGAAGACCATAGTTTATTACTTTTGAGGCCATACGATGTACATTTCACCTCCGCTATGTTTAGGTATTTTTACAGGTCATAAAACATCAACATTGATACTGGTGTGGTCCTGCCAGTTTGGTCTTTGTGGCAGTAATTAATTTAGCTTTGAACACACTCAGCTTGTCTTTAAAAGTCAAGTACACTGACCCAGTAAATTCAATGTAGGAACCACGAAACTGAGAGCAGAAATGTGTGATATGATCAACACAGTCAGAGCCTTTACCACCTTGACTGATAAACTTCTTTAAATATTTCATAAAGAATTTGTTTTATCCTACTACCTAAAAAATCTTCTTAAATATGTAGAAATGATGTTGGGCATAAAATTAAGATTCATAGAGATGTTTTCATGATTGGAGACACATTTTTTGAATGGCCTTTGTGTTTGTCCTGTGAATTATTTAGGCAGTTGGACGATGCCTCGCGCTCTGTGTTCAAGGAGAACGTCCGTCTCAATGAAGCGCTGAAATATCATATCAAGGAGGCAGAGGACCTGCAGAAATTGACACTTTCATTGACTAAGGAAAATGCCTCTTTGGCACTGGACAAGGTATGTTTGAACCATAGGACAGCAAACAGCAGTGTTACTATTAGGCACCGGCAGTCCTTGGACAGAGACCATTCATTTCCACAAAGTCATTCTCAATCATTTCAGTTATGAAACGCTTGTCAGAGCTGTGCAGAATATACTTCAGGTGGTTTTTCCCTTGTGTTGTTTACTTGTGCTGACCCTGTGTATTTTGCTTGTGGTCTTACTCCTATCCCCCCACCTCCTGACTCCTACCCAGCCTCTCAGTGGTTAGTGGTTATGGTGAGTTTCCACTGGTGTATGGGTTCAAATTTAGTGGCTTCTCCTTTGCAGGTTTCTGGCACTGACTCTTTAAGACAAATAAATATTGGGCACATTAATCTTACCTCTGATGACAGTAAATCAAGGGAGTAAATCCACCTTGTTGAAGCTTTGGCCACTCACTCAGCAGCACAGGCTAGCACACAAATCATTATATGTTCTAGCACCATATTGGCATGAAAATGAAAGGATTTTCCAAAATTAACGCTGTGTCTTCAATTTTACTACTTTGCTCTTCTGTTTACTCACCCAGGAAACATTTGAGTTGATAGTAAAGAAAAATGCAGCTCAGATGGAAGCCCAAAAAGAAGAGCTATCCAAGCTGAGGGCCATGGTAACTTACCTGGAGCAGGCCCTCAAGCTAAAAGCTGGGGAACCTGAGCGAGAGAGGAAGGAGAAGGAGAGGACAGTGGTCAGCATCCAGGCCAGCCAGGTAGAGCTGGAGAAGCTGCAGAAAGTGCTTGCCATGCGGGAGAAGGAATTGGGCCACATCAAGCGGCTAGCGAGCACCATTGTAGAGCAGCGTACAGAGCTGGAGCTGTTCTTCCATGAGGCTCTGGCTCAGGTGAGGCAGGAGATCATGGCCAGCAGGCTGCAATACAAAAAGGAGGCACTACAGGCTTATCGCTGGAGGCTGAGAGACGCCACTGCAGGAAAACTTAAATTTCCACCCATCCGCACCTTTCATAAAAGCCCCCACAGTACCAACTCTGTCCATTCAGACATGGAGGCGGCTGATAGGTGGTAGGTCCCCTTCCCATCATTTCCATGACTTCTACAACTGTGTGTCTTTGTGATATTTTTAATTCTTTATGCTGCTCATCATCAAAGTAACCTTCAGCTCTTAATGGTTCAGCTTAAGTCTATATATGTATAAGTATTTGTACAATAGCAGAGGTTAACTTTCATTATGATTTCATCCACCTGTTTTAAGGACTTATCAACCAGGCAGCAACGTTGAAATCTCAGATCTCACTTGGGAGCAAAAGGAACAAGTGCTCAGGCTTCTCTTTGCTAAAATGAACAGACAAAGGGAAAGGTAATAAAACCTTCCAAAAATTATATTATGTTTGTATTAGCAAAAGACATGCTGGTTTCTTGTTTATTGCTCATTGACTGTCATCCTAAATAATAACGTACAATCCACTAGTAATCCCAGAAAATGGAGTGAAATTTCTAGATCAATTAGCCCTGAAGAACAAAGTGCAGTGACACCAAGCTGTAGTTCGGGCTGAACCTCTGGTGACTCCTCCCTCTTTTTAATGTTTTAAACAGCCATTTTCTCAGCAGAAGAGGATACTATAAAACATAAGTTAGGCTTCAACCAATTTTCTTTTCCATCCAGTTGCTTAAAAAGAATGAAGAAAGAGTCTGGGCACAATAGTAAAAATAGGTCCAGCCGCAGAGTCGTGTGCTTGGAAACAAACATCTGGTCATGTCGATTTGCCTTCAGCCTATTGGCCCCTCTTCACGTGCGCTAGCAGTTTATTTTGTTCTTTGAACACTTGTGGTCAGAGAGCAGCTGGTAACATGATTTTCAGAAAGGAGTGTGCAGGGGATCTGGATGTATGGGGGTATGGCAGGCAAGAGGAGATATATATTCATGTTAACAGTGGTCTGGCACCTAGTCCAGCAAAATAACACAGAATATTTAGCAACTCAAGTCAGTTAGCAGCATCCAAATCCATGTGCATTGTGTAACCGCTTTCCAAGACAGTGGGCTAAAACATGCCTTTTCACTATGAATTTCTGTATTTAACTGCAACGCTGCATTTTCCTGATAGGAACGCCAGGGAACATCCGGCTTTGTCGGACTCCTCTGAGAAGAAGAGCCTTTCTGAAAGCGATGCTGCCGGGTAAGACACTGAAGGAATGTATGAGAGTAAAAGTTGTTCCTCGTCCTTGCAATTACAAAGCCTGTGCAGATGTTTTGGTCCCACATTCCATGTTTAGCTGAAAAAGCATTGGCTGTGAGAACACAAGTGCCTACATATGATTTATCAGACAGTTGCATTTCAGCGTTGCATAATGATGACTGTCTTCCAAAATTAGAGAGGAGCTATCCCAGGCGACCTTCATCACCCAGGCGCCTGAGCCCGCTTTGCCCTCGAACCCGAAGAGCCTACCGGATATACATACCACATGACCTCCGTGTGGCCTCTACATGTTACATCACACTGTGGATTGTTTGCCTCTGTGTCATTCATGTGTATAGTAGAATACAGGATGTTTGTTTACTCATTATAAATATCTTACTGTGCATATGGCGTGTGAGTGTTCTTTCATACATGAAGCTTGTTTGAATTCTGTCACAACCCATTTTAAAGGATCTGCTCCTTCAAGACAAAACTATTTTTTGTGCCGATACCAAAATATGCACCAGAGTAGATATACAAGATCTCCAAACAGTCGTTGGCTGGAGGGGCAGTGGAATACAATACAGTGTGTCCATGCAACCTCCATTCATGGAGATTATACACACACCTCACTGTAAACACACAAGAGTTTCAATACTGGTGTATTTGAGGAAATGACATTGATCCAGTAACATTGCCTCAGCTGTACAGTTTGCTTTGTTAAAATCTTGGCCACAGTGGTTTACAGTTGAGTACATAGTATCTTTACATACACATCTAATGTAAAAGTCTTAAACAGTATTATGTAATAAATTGCATTATGAACTATTCACATTGAACATACAAGTCTGTTTTGCATGTGGAAGAAGGGTGTCTGGGTTTTTATCAGAATGAACAGCAGCGCTTGGATGGAGTATTTAGCGTCCCATTGTAGGCATGGTGACAGCAGGACTTTTCAAGGTGGCATCTTCAGCTTTCCATTGCGAGGTCACAGTTTTGGTCTGTGTGTAGAACTGGATGCCCTGGAGAGAAAAAATAAAGACCATTTACATCAAAATGTAAACTGCTCCATCTATGTTTTTCTCATACCTGTCACAATAAGATGTGTATGTTTATTTCATACTTGTTTTCCATAGAAGTTCATGTCCCCTCTGAAGGATCCTCTTGATCCAGTGAAGGAGAACATGGGCAGTGGAACAGGGATGGGGACATTGACTCCAACCTGCAAAAACAAGTATTTTCCCTTTCATTTCTATAAGTGCAAGCTTTGTAAAACAATCACACAGGATCCTAAATTGCTAGGATGCGCAAGATGCAGCTGATGAGAGATGTGGTATATCCATGCTGTTTAAAAAAACAATCTTACATGATCGCACTAAACAAAAGCTAAACCAGCAGCGTATATTTGGCGTTTTCAAAGCACAGCATGCACTTATGAAAGAGAAGAAAAACTAAATAAAACATTTTGTTATGAAGGGAATAGAGGCATGGCATGGTTGATTTAGAATGTTTGAAACAGCAGGAATAAGTGTGGACACACTAAGGCCTTTTGGCGAAGGTGCAGGGAGAAAAAAAAAAGGAAAAGGCAGATGTTTGTTGCATCGAGGTTTGGAGAGGAGTACAGCACATGGCCTGCACAGCATTCCCCGACATGTGAACAGCAAACACAGGACATAACTAAGGCTCCACAGGCAAACAAACAGGGTAAAGTCTGTCCATGTTCATGCTTAAACGTTGAACAGGACCCCAGGAATCCCTTTTCGTTTAATTTAAGATTTTCCTCCTCGAATATTACCTGGAAAAATGTTTCTATGTCCCCCTGTTTTCATTTAACGGACACATATTTGCTGTAGCTATTTGTAGTCTTGACTGGTGGGGAAGTGGAGGGAAGGGGGTTGCCGAATGTGTTTATTTTAGGTTAGGGGTAAACAAGGCTATACTTAACATAGAAAATAATAGTTTTTTTAATGTGTGTGAAGGTTTTCAAACAGAAATGTAATGTGCTCCCTGCTTGCGATGCTGTGCAGACATGACAGAGGGATGTGAATGTCTCCTTTCTCCCAAAACAGGGGAACACATTTGGAGGCTGCAGCCACTCACCTGGCCCACGTCCACCTCGTGAGTATATTTGCGTGCAGTGGCGCCATTTGTGGTGAAGATGGCTGTACCGTTGCCATAGGGGTTCCTGTTGACCAAACTGATGGCATCATCCAATGTGTCTGCCTCCAGGATGACCAACACCGGCCCAAAGATCTCTTCAGTGTAGCACTTCATCGCAGGCTGTGAGAGCACAAAAGGAGAAAGTTGGTCTTAAAAGCAGTTCTTAACTCGGATGAACACGCACTTAAAGATATGAAACGTACGTACTGTGACATTGGCGATGATGGTGGGACCTACAAAGTTGCCATTCTCGTAACCCTTGACCTTGACGTTTCGGCCATCCAGGAGCAGCTTAGCTCCCTCATCCACACCACTCTGGACCAGACTGCAGACTCTCTCCTTGGCCTGGGGAGAGATCAGAGGCCCCACGTCTGCACCAGGCTGGTCTCCTAGCAGGGCCCCATAAACAACCAGCTATAAGGTTACATAGTGTGGCACTCGCATGATGTGAGCACATTAAGGGCACCGACATTCAAATGCGTCTTTTTCCACAAACACGCAAAAGCCAGGACGAGGGGCACCCTGAGGCACTCCCTCAAAAACGGATACTTACGGGTTTCCTGTGTACCACACAAATTAGAGTCCATATCACTGCAAACAGGGAGAATTCCTCCATTTATTCCACATCAACTTCCTTTCTCAAAGGATTTGATGCTCTGAACCGCTATTTAGGTCTGGGCCGCAGATCTGGCCACAAATTTGCAGCATGGCTGACTCAACTAGCCCTCTCTCCCAGCTGACTCCGATGTAAAGTTACAACAGGGTAAAAGTCAAGAGGTGTGGTTAGGGCGGCTTGGGTGGCCCCGAGATGACTAAAACTAAGGCCCTCGGGGGCTCAGGAGAGGCCAGAGGTGAAGGGCGGAGTGACAAGGCGTGGTACCTGCGTTCACGCGCAGAGCCTTGGAACGCTCCACCAGCTCTGGCAGCCAACTCCGCGCCTCGCCCACCAGGATGGCTGTGGACAGAGCCATGCAGCGCTGTCCTGCTGCCCCAAACGCTGCACCCACAAGCTGGTTCAGAGTGTTCTCCTTGTTGGCATCAGGCATCACCACACCATGGTTCTTGGCTCCCTACAGTACATGACAAGTGGTTAGCCTTCTGCTGTTTAAACTCCACATTACAGCATCTGGTTAGTCACAAGTGAGAACATAATATCAGGGAATTGTATACAAATATATGTACAAGTTGTAGAGAGTAAATTAATTCCACATTTAAGGCCATATGGAATTTATGGACACTAATTAAGATAAATAGATGGAACATTTACAATTCAAAATTCAGTCTGGCTCTTCAACAGTAATGCACAGCTGCAATCTCTGCTTTGCACCTCATCTCATCTGCTCAGCTGGCAGTGAGGCAGGTCGAAGACGCAACAAGAATACGTTGGCCAATGCTGCCACCTTCTGGACATTTACAGCAGGTATCTATTATACCAGTGTTGCAATTATCATTTGATACTCACCATATTCGACTGGACCCTCTTGCCATTTTTAGAGCCCCTCTCATAAATATACTCCCCAGCTTGGTTTGAGCCAACAAAGCTGATTGCCTTGATGGCCGGATGGTCACAGATGAAATTCACAGCTGTGGCAGAAAGACAATCAAATAAACTTTATTAACTTATACGATATCCTTTAATCAAACAGTAATTAATAACTACAGACATTTCAAAGACTGTGTGGTAAGCATTACAGAATAATATCAAGCAATGATCCCAATGCTGAAATAAGTCAATTACGATTTTGAATTGTCGTTTGTCTAAATGCTAATCAGTTATGAGGCAACAATAATGCCAAGATTACACCATTACAATTTGTGATCAGCTACACTTTTAATTTTTGTCATATTCATCAATGTACCAAAAAAATAAGGACAAAGAAAAGAGCAAATCTTTGAAGAAAGTGGATGTAAGCAAATGTTTGGTATTTTCTCTTGAAAAATTACTAAAGCCAATAATCATTTGTGAAAATATTTGCTGATTAACTTTCTGTTGACTTTTGACTTGAGTGTTAAACTAAAAAGGAATAGCTAAAAACTGATATTATTTTGCCACACATACAGTGGGGAGAACAAGTATTTGATACACTGCTGATTTTGATACATCAGAAAAGCAGAACTTAATATTTGGTACAGAAACCTTTGTTTGCAGTTACAGAGATCATATGTTTCCTGTAGTTCTCGACCAGGTTTGCACACATTGCAGCAGGGATTTTGGCCCACTCCTCCATACAGACCTTCTCCAGATCCTTCAGGTTTCGGGGCTGTCGCTGGGCAAGACGGACATTCAGCACCCTCCAAAGATTTTCTATTGGGTTCAGGTCTGGAGACTGGCTAGGTCACTCCAGGACCTTGAGATGCTTCTTACGGAGCCACTCTTTAGTTGCCCTGGCTGTGTGTTTCAGGTCGTTGTCATGCTGGAAGACCCAGCCACGACCCATCTTCAATGCTCTTACTGAGGGAAGGCGGTTGTTGGCCAAGATCTCGCGATACATGGCCCCATCCATCCTCCCCTCACTACGGTGCGGTCATCCTGTCCCCTTTGCAGAAAAGCATCCCCAAAGAATGATGTTTCCACCTCCATGCTTCACGGTTGGGATGGTGTTCTTGGGGTTGTACTCATCCTTCTTCTTCCTCCAAACACGGCGAGTGGAGTTTAGACCATAAAGCTCTATTTTTGTCTCATCAGACCACATGACCTTCTCCCATTCCTCCTCTGGATCATCCAGATGGTCATTGGCAAACTTGAGACGGGCCTGGACATACGCTGGCTTGAGCAGGGGGATCTTGTGTGCTGCAGGATTTTAATCCATGACGGCGTAGTGTGTTACTAATGGTTTTCTTTGAGACTGTGGTCCCAGCTCTCTTCAGGTCATTGACCAGGTCCTGCCATGTAGTTCTGGGATGATCCCTCACCTTCCTCACAATCACTGATGCCCCACGAGGTGAGATCTTGCATTGACCGTCATCTTGAACTTCTTCCATTTTCTAATAATTGCGCCAACAGTTGTTGCCTTCTCACCAAGCTGCTTGCCTATTGTCCTGTAGCCCATCCCAGCCTTGTGCAGGTCTACAATTTTACAGCTCTCTGGTCTTGGCCATTGTGGAGAGGTGGGAGTCTGTTTGATTAAGTGTGCGGACAGGTGTCGAGGTAAAGAGTTCAAACAAGTGCAGTTAATACAGGTAATGAGTGGAGAACAGGAGGGCTTCTTAAAGAAGAACTAACAGGTCTGTGAGAGCCGGAATTCTTACTGGTTGGTAGGTGACCAAATACTTATGTCAAGCAATAAAATGCAAATTAATTATTTAAAAATCATACAATGTGATTTTCTGGATTTTTGCTTTAGATTCCGTCTCTCACAGTTGAAGTGTACCTATGATAAAAATTACAGACTCTACATGCTTTGTAAGTAGGAAAACCTGCAAAATCAGCAGTGTATCAAATACTTGTTCTCCCCACTCTAAAAGATCTTTTCTTTACCAGTTCTTGTAAGTAAAAATACCTCAGGAATTTTGTTGTTTAGTGGTAGCTTAAGAGGGTAGCCATTTATGAGTCTGTTTGATTTGGGAAACTGATTTTTTTTGATCAGCACAGAGGGAGCAGATGCAGGAGATCAGTCACTGTGTCACAAGACCTAGACATATCTGACCAATATTCATTTTGATGTTTAATGTGCATTAATTTCAGACCCTGGCATCCTGCATTTCAGGTCATCAAGCGGTCCAGATAATCGTGGTAAACACAGTTTCTGTATCCACACTACAGATTAGGTTCAGAGACAAAGCAGAATGTTGTGACAGTGATGGCTAAAGGTTCCCAGAGACCAACTCTTACCAGCGTGTTGGCCGTGGATGATGTTGAGCGCCCCGTCTGGTGCACCGGCATCCTGCAGCATCTTGGCCAGTAGCATGGCGCAGGTTGGCACCCGCTCTGAGGGCTTCAACAAGTAGGTGTTGCCGCACACCATGCCCATGGGGAACATCCACAGAGGGATCATGGCAGGGAAGTTGAAAGGCGCGATCCCAGCACACACCCCAAGGGGCAGGCGGAAAGTGTAGGTGTCCATGTCCTTGGTGATGGAGGGCAGAGTTTCACCGAGCATCAGAGAGGTGATGCTGCAGGCGTGCTCCACAACCTCTGCAAAGAAAAGACATGAACAGATCATGCAACACATAAGTTCATTTGTTTTTGTTTCTTTTTGCAGATATTTTTATATATTCTATATATTTATAATAATCCTATCTGAGTCAGATTCAGTCAATTATATGTAATTGCACATAGACAAGTTGTCATTGTTTGAGTGTGCCGACTTTGTGTGGAAGCGAGACTGTCTGTGGTGGGAAACCTCTACAAAAAGAGACAATTAGGCTTCTCATTTCATCTCTAAGATTGTGTGTTTAATTTGTTTTGACGAGTGTTAACATCTTTAAAGACAAAATGTACTTTTAGAATTACAATCTGTGTTGGTGATATGAGTGGGGAAAGAAAGCTAAATCAGATTTTTATATCACCTTCAAAAAATTGTTCCTCCCTTCCCAAGATGTAGGGGAAAGGTAAAAATACCAGTCAATAAGATCTAAACTTTCTCCAATGCAAAGTGATCAGTAAAATTATACCAGGGAAGTAACCCAGCTACTGTAAGAATATTCAAGAGCAAGAACATGTTTTCAGAACAAACTACACTAAATGACTTGGCAAGGTGGATATTTCACAGTGCAGCAATAATACAATCATTTAAAGAGCTCACGAAGAAAACCGCCCTTTGTTCTGGTTTACCCAGATACAGAAGCTAGTATAACAGTATTATGTATGGTATATCATTAACTATTCCTGTAACCACGAAGTAAAAGTCTGCATAACATGCAAATGTTTACCAATTTGTGCCCTTTGTAAAGGTATGTGTGTGCACCTTTGTGAGTGAGATAAACTTACGCAATCCTCTGAATACATCCCCCTCTGCATCTGCAAGGGTCTTGCCCTGTTCCACTGTGATGGCTTTGGCAAGTTCTTTCTGAAACACAAAGATGATACTCATGTCATTCCTTTGTTTTGTAGCTTTTTTTTTTTACATTACAGGAATCCTTGCTGCCCTCCACAACAAGCTTAACAGTGCTAAATAGTAAACTCTTGTGTTCAGTTGCACCTTATACTTTTCAGACCCTTTGACTTACAATGTTGTCCTTGATAAGCTGCTGATAGCGCAGAAAGACCTGCTGCCGTGCCAAGATGGACGTCTCGGACCAGGAGCGAAAGGCTCTGGAGCACGAGTCCACAGCAGCCAACATCTCCTCCTGCGTGGCTTTGGGTACACGGGAGATCACCTCGTTGGTAGCCTGCAGAGGAGGGGGGAGAAAAAAAAGGAGAAAAATGCACATTTATTAGCTAAAGATTAATTAGTTTGTTTGAGTTTCAGATACAAATGACAGGATTTCCACAATAAATCATCAAGGAAACATCTATGCTTGTTATGTTATGACTTCCAGGTGGAGCTGAGGTTTAAGTCACATTTCATCGGCGATCATCATTTTGTATTAATGTACACTTGATTTTAATTCTGATGTGTCAATACTCGACAAAAGTACTGTGAATCAGCTCATACCACAAATCCAAATACATTTTGGATTTTAGACCAATTTCAAAACTGCCTTTTATTGCAAAGATTCTAGAAAGAATTGTCCAAACAGCTGCTCACTGTACTGGAAAATAAAAAATTATTTGAAAAGTTTCATACTGGTTTTAGGAAGTACCACAGCACTGAGACTGCCCTGCTTAAAGTCACCAGTGACCTTTTAATGTCTGCTGATGAAGGTATGTGCTCAGTCCTGGTACTCCTGTACCTTAGCGCTGCTTTTGACACCATCATGTTAGATAGACTGAGGCACTGGGTGGGGATCTCTGGTACTGCCCTGGAATGGTTTTCATCCTACCTGTCAAATAGGAAGTTTTGTGTGTCTGAAAACAACTATGTCTCCTCATTCTGTCCAGTTAAATATGGTGTGCCTCAGGGGTCGGTCTTAGGACCCATTTTGTTTTCCTTGTATCTGCTTCCCCTTGGACATATTATCCATAAACATGGCATTTTTCATATTTATGCTGATGACACACAAATATACTTGCCTGTCAGATCCACAGACCCTGGAATGCTGAGTTCACTTAACAACTGCCTTTGTGAAGTTAAAAAATGGATGGCAAATAATTTTCTCCAGCTGGTCATTGGGTCTCAGCAGATGGCAAATCAAATACTGCCATCTGCTGGTTCCCTAGTAAATCACATTAAGCCTGTGGCAAAGAACCTTGGTGTTTGGTTTGATAGTAATTTAAATTTCGAGCAGCACACCACAAAGCTTGTTCAATCATGTTTTTATCAACTTAGAAATATAGCTAAAATTCGATCTATGTTAACTTTTAAGGACACCAAGACCATTTTACACGCCTTCATCTCACCACGCCTGGATTATTGCAACAGCCTTTTCACCTGTTTAACCCAAAAATCTATTGATCGACTCCAGACTGTCCAGAACTCAGCTGCCAGGCTTTTAACCAGAACAAAGAAATATGACCACATTACTCCTATTTTAGCTTCATTACACTGGCTCCCAGTATGTTTTAGAATTGACTTTAAAATTCTATTGATCACTTTTAAAGCTCTTCATGGTCTCTCGCCTTGTTATATTTCTGACCTTTTAGTCCCATACGCACCAGCACGTACCTTGAGATCCTCGGGCAGAGGTCTGTTGTCTGTTCCAGAGTCTCGACTGAAAACTAAAGGGGACAGAGCGTTTGCTGTCAGGGCCCCGAGGCTCTGGAACAGCCTGCCCGAGGAAATCAGGTCGGCTGAGTCAGTGAACTCTTTTAAGTCCCTTCTTAAAACATACTTTTATAGGAGAGCCTTTCCCGATCTTATTTGACTTTATTTTA
>NC_060160.1:17449578-17474771 GCF_021292245.1 Micropterus dolomieu
CAGCAGATGGCAAATCAAATACTGCCATCTGCTGGTTCCCTAGTAAATCACATTAAGCCTGTGGCAAAGAACCTTGGTGTTTGGTTTGATAGTAATTTAAATTTCGAGCAGCACACCACAAAGCTTGTTCAATCATGTTTTTATCAACTTAGAAATATAGCTAAAATTCGATCTATGTTAACTTTTAAGGACACCAAGACCATTTTACACGCCTTCATCTCACCACGCCTGGATTATTGCAACAGCCTTTTCACCTGTTTAACCCAAAAATCTGTTGATCGACTCCAGACTGTCCAGAACTCAGCTGCCAGGCTTTTAACCAGAACAAAGAAATATGACCACATTACTCCTATTTTAGCTTCATTACACTGGCTCCCAGTATGTTTTAGAATTGACTTTAAAATTCTATTGATCACTTTTAAAGCTCTTCATGGTCTCTCGCCTTGTTATATTTCTGACCTTTTAGTCCCATACGCACCAGCACGTACCTTGAGATCCTCGGGCAGAGGTCTGTTGTCTGTTCCAGAGTCTCGACTGAAAACTAAAGGGGACAGAGCGTTTGCTGTCAGGGCCCCGAGGCTCTGAAACAGCCTGCCCGAGGAAATCAGGTCGGCTGAGTCGGTGAACTCTTTTAAGTCCCTTCTTAAAACATACTTTTATAGGAGAGCCTTTCCCGATCTTATTTGTATTTATTTTATCCCTTTTATTTTACTAATTTTATATTAATCTGTATTTTAGTCTTTTCAATGTTTTCATGCTCTTATCTTGTTTTTTTGTTATATTCTTTACACTTGTTAAAGCACTTTGTAACTTGTTTTTGAAAAGTGCTCTACAAATAAGGATTATTATTATTATTATTATTATTATTATTATTATTATATATTAACACAGGTTAAGCAACTCCACAGGTCTGAGCCATGTCAGAGCTTCCAAACCATAGCATAGCATCATGAAGCACTCAGCTACAGCTGGTTTTACCTAACCCAACTACCTATGTAGTATAAAAAGGTGCAGTTTCAGGCACAAGTCCAGGTAAAACACTTACAGGATTGTGAATATCCAGCCATTCTGAAGTCTTTGATTCAACAAACTTCCCATCAATGAACAGCTTGGTGGTGGGCTGTGAGGATAGATGTTACATCACATCTGTATTTAGTCATTAGTCAGTAGGTTCATCATCCATGTATGGCATTTGATGTAAAGTGGAACAGCAGACTGACAATTAAGTGTAAACTGCTCTCCACTCACCACTGAGGAGGAGTAGCACATGTGGCCAACTTTATGCGGGACCTGAGAAAGAAACACAGCAGGAATATCATCAACTGCAATAAATATTATCAATCTATCCAAAAACTATAATTAAAAGGTTTGGTTTACATAAAACCAGCTGCAGCCTGAAGGTCGAGAGATTAATACACTACAAAGTGTGGAGTTGTGAAAAGGTTTGAAGGGATCAAAGTCAAGCTCACTGGAGTAAACTGGAAGAATGAATGCAGTCCACCCAGCAGGTGCAGACTGACACGTTTTCTTTGTTTTAAGTAAAGTACAATGTACACACAGAATAGCTTAAGTAGGCAACTTTCATACACTAAGTCAGCTCATAAGAGGTGGTCCTTTATCAAAAAGCCAACAGTCAGATAAAATACAATCAATATTCCTCTGAAGATTACAAACAAGTGCAGTTATTACCAAATGTGACAAATAAATGTGTAAAGCAATCCAGACCTACACCCTGCAGCACATGACACCTGGAACTCTATCAACAATGTGAGATGTCAAACCTGCCAGCATCATATGCAACTGTTTTTTTCTTTTTTACATCTTACCTTTGCCTTTAGCACCGACCTCAATGCCGTCGTCGCCATGGCTGGAAATGTTATTAAGTGTGGGTCGATTAAATTTGACCAACTCCGCGGGTAGGCCGGTGTCCTGACGGTGACAACGTTCAGTCTTCTTCACAGAGACGTATTACCTGTGGGCGGGCTCCGAGGAAATCTCAGGCTTGCTATTCACTGCATGTTTGCACGCCCAGGAATAACACTGCCTGATTGGTCAAATGTGGGCGCATTCTATCCAATCCCTAGTTAAAGCTTTAGATAAACCTGCCTTCGACGCGGAACTCGTCTAATCATTGGATAAAATAACTGGCTGGAAGTTACGCAACCGGGAGCTGAACTGTGACCAAAATCAGAAGAGTTAGCTTCATATATTATATAGTCATCGTAGAGAACAGGAAGAGGGACTATTGACGTCTCTCTGAACAAGCAGCGCAGCTTATCCTACAAAATAAAAGCGATAACATTATCACAGACACAACAATGCACTTGTCCCTTGTTTTCCTCGCCAAGGTAACTTACTGTAATAATAACATTTTTGTGTGTGTGTGTGCGCGCGCTAATGTGAACCATATGAAGCACAGATGTTGCCATGTCATGGACCAAAGAGTAGGTAGGAGGGATTTTAGGGGCACATCCTATTGGCTGGTGGAGGAGGATGAGCCTGTTGAACTGTAACGTTAGAAAAACTGCTTGCAACAGTTGATTCAGTCTAGTTGAGGGGGGGAAAGTAGAGCCAAAAAACTATGGCAACCCAAACCAAGGTGAACCAGTAGACCTAAGTTAAATGTGTCAAAAGGGGGAATGTGATGTGTTTTCAAATGGATCAATTTGTTTTTTGGTTTCCTTTGTAGCCTGTTCTTCATGGATACTACAGAAGTTCCTGCTCCTGGAGGGTTCGCATTGGTAAGTCTTGACACAGGCACTTAAGCTGTTATTCAAAGCATGATGTCAACAAGATTATCATTAACTTTTTGTGCACCAGCTTTTGCTCTTAAAGGTATTGAATATGACCAGGTTCCAGTCAGTCTAATCAAAGATGGAGGTCAGCAGGTACGGTATAAATTCACAGGATCCATATCAATACAGAAATTACATATTTGATAATAAACACAGATAATTAGAATGACACAGTCGATGTAACAGTTATTGACTACTGCTGTTTTAAATGAACAATGGATGCATAAACATGTTTTTGAAAAATCCAATTAAAGTTATCTTTGTGCTCAAGTATACACAACAGTTCAAGACATTAAACCCCATGCAACAAGTGCCTGCAGTTGAAATAGATGGCATCACCCTCTCTCAGTCAGTAAGTCCCCAAACTATTCACCCAGGTAATCATACAAAACCCTTATTTTAGTTAACCACCTAGAAAACTACTTAAGTTTTTCTGACAACTTTTCTTGCTCACACAGCTGGCAGTGGTCCAGTACATTGATGAAACCAGGCCAGGGCCTCGGCTTCTCCCAGCAGACCCAAAGAAACGTGCCCAGGTTCGGATGATAAGTGACCTCATCGCCTCTGGGATACAGCCTCTGCAGGTGAGAACAGCACAGTGCAAATGATTACAAAGTCAAACTGGAGCTATTGTGGATTATAAAATTCTGCGGTTGCAAAGTCAACAGTCACCTTGTCACAACACATCTTCACACACAATTTCAACAATATTAATTATTTCCTGGATATTTCAGAATTTGTACGTGATTCAGAAAATAGGAGCAGAAAAGGTGCAGTGGGCTCAGCACTTCATTGATCGCGGCTTTCAAGGTTGGTGGAGAGCAGTCTCCTCAACTAAACATCCAGTTATTCACAGACTGCATCATTCGACTTCCTTTACAATATTATTTGTTTCTCTCTTCCAGCTCTTGAGCCCATTCTGAAGCAAACAGCGGGGAAATATTGTGTGGGTGATGAGGTAAGAGCATGATATATAAATCATTACAACAGTGTGACATACAGCAGAAACCTTTCATCTGACCCATTGCTTACCTTTTAGATATCCATGGCAGACATCTGTCTGGTCCCACAAGTCTACAATGCAGACAGGTATGTAATCAGACATTTCAGACACTAAAAGACATTTCGGATACTGACAAGAGTTAATGCACGTCTTGCTTTTGTTTACATGAAATCCACCTGCTACACCCAAGACCCTGGTAAACGTTTAACACTCTAGCATGACCTCTCTGTCTTGAATCTCAACAGGTTCAAAGTGGACATCGGGCAGTTTCCAACTATTAAAAGGTTAAATGAAACCTTAGTTGAGATTGAAGCTTTCAAAGTGAGCCACCCGTCTAACCAACCAGACACACCTGCTGATCTGCGTGCATAGAACAATTCCGTACCTTTGTACAGTTAAATAAAATTCTTTGAAAAACAAAATCCTATTTCAGTGATGTTACTTTAAATAACAAGGACACTAGTTAGTTAAAAATATTAGCATTTTGACTTTATTCACTCACTCACACACACACACACGTGTAAAACATGCAGATCAGAGATTTGTTATGCAAAGTGCAAAACCTCTCAGCTCACTGTTTTCAGCATATTGCCTGTGTGGAGGAAATATTGATAGTTATTAAGAGACTCAAAAAGGAATAACTAAGGAAGCTACAATAGCTGCAGAATACATCATACAAAAAGTATATTAACATATCAAGACAAACAACCAAGTAGAAAAATAACGGTACAGATACACATGCATATTATCATGACAGTTCACACCATCAACACCAATTAGGAAAAAAAAATAGTGTCCTGTTTGGATTCCTTCTCTTTTGAATCTATCACTTGTCACCAGGAACATCCACTGTGCACTTCACTGTGTCATTGTAGAAGGCACCAGAGCAGTCGGACCCACCAAACACCAGCAATGTGCAGTGGGCACCGACATTTTCGCCCTGTTCACACTTCCCAGCGTCTGTTAGGGTGGAGCAGCCCAATTGGACCATGCTGTGTCCCGCACGAGGTTTGGTGCAAAGCAGAGGAGACACCACTGAGCTCCACATGGTGGTGTCTGAGGAGAAGTCAAAGCAGGGGGATTCATTGTACACAATCGTTGATGTGTGGCAAATTGAAACAGGTTGACTTAAAGGAAATTCCCATGTCTATTTTATGGACTTAACTAGATCACACTGACAAATGACATACTCACCAGTGTTGAAAATATGTAAATCCTGCAGGGCTCCAATTGCACTGCAACCTCCACTGACTAAAATCCTGTTGTCTGAAACCGGTAGAGCTGCATGAAACCTGTCCAAGGATGTATTTCATATGTACCATTATTTTTCTAAAGCCTTTATAATATTTAATCAACTCAACTTTCATTATTTTATGTTGAGCTAAAAATGTACAATACAGAAAGATGGTGCAATTGTGTCACTAGAGATGGTTTTTGCTTTAAAACACATTAAATTCAAATGTAGTTCTGTCTGTCCAAGGCACCAAAGATGCAGAAACCAGATGGCTGCATCGATGACATTACTCAAGGTTGATTAATCCTGTACTCACCCTCGAGGCAGTGGTGGCATGTTCCCACACTTCACAGCTGTGTACTCCATGAATCCTTCCCTCATTAAGAAAAAACAAATAAGTATCAGTTTTAAGCTGGACACAAAGGCCAATGCAGCCACCAAACCTTCATCTTACCCAGATCTAGAACATGGAGATCATTAAGATAGGTAGCAGTCTTACGTCCACCAAATATGAATAACCTCTGGGACATCAGTGTGGCTGAGTGTCTGTTTGATTCAAATGCATGGGATCAGTATTTTAGAAAAATAAAACAGTATTAAAATGACAGTAAATTCACTGTAGTCATATTTAAAAGTAGACTGACCCAAACCGAGGCAGAGGTCTGTCCCCCTCCACAATCGGCTGGTACCAGAGTTCATACTGAGGGCTAAAGATGTACAGAGCGTTACTGCAGGATTTATCCCCAGACGAATGGCTCGGCTGAACTCCACCAAAGACAAAAAGCTCTTTCTTATAAAAGGCTGCAGAGTGATATGCCAAATTTGGAACATTTCCTCTCGCCTGAAGAGGGGTAAATCCACAAAAACAAACCAAAAAGAAAGCATTTCCTATAACTCTGCTTGAGTTTTTGGTAAGATATCGAGAACTACCAACGAGTTAGTGACTTGCAACAAACCCACAGAGACAAGCTTCCACTTCCAGGTCAGAGTATTGAGGATGTACAGCTCGCTGTAGCACTGACCCTCCCTCAGGCCACCGTAAACGTAGACTGACTTAGAGTCTGGGTCATAGGTCGCAGAGTGTCCTCGGGCACATAGTGGTACGGGTCCAGAAGCAGAGGAGTTCATGGGGAACCAGAAGTCACTGTCTGGGAAGAGGTCAAAAAGGCAACTAAATGTCGGAAAATGCCTCATGTTCAGTGTAAATATGCAAATATTTTAGGGCTTCGTAGTTTCTCAGCTCCTCCTTTGGTATCAAACTATTTTAAGTCATGCTCTGATACGAGCAAGCTTTATGGACATTGATCAATAAGCAATATATAACCAAACAAACACTTCAACAAACTCCACTAACCTAACTCGAGCTTCCACAGGGAGTCTTCGCAGTAGTTTTGATCTGTGGTCTCCCCTCCGATGAGGATGGCCGTGTCAGGGTCGCTCAGACACATCGTGTGGCTCCAGCGCTTTGATGGACACACTGAAACTAATCATGAGCGCTGTTAAAACACATTTTGTGCGTTCATACGATACCAACGGCTGTAAAGTTTGTGTCCCTGACCTTCTCTGTTCACATTCTTTATCTGCACAGCCATTTCTTCTTGGCTGTTCATTCTGGACAGCCTCCTTTTCTTGGGGGTTGAAGCCTGGTCTATGTCCTCAGCGGGACTGTCCATGTCCTCGAAACTCCATGTCAGGTGGCCCCTCTTACTGATAACCGTCCGTCTGGGTGTCTTTTCCTGTCAGTTGCAGAGTGCATCACAGAATAAGTTGCTTACTTTACATGCAGACATTAATTCATTCTAAAGCATGTCTCCTACCGTAGGCCAAACTGGGGCTTTATTTCCCATAGTTAAATCACCGGCGTCACATTTATTTACTTGGATCTCAGCATAGAAAACACTATCACCCAAGTGTGAGGAGTTGGTAGTTATCTGCAAGGCAGGACAATAATGAAATGTTGCAACAAATGTGTAGACAGCGGCAAAACTATTTTTAATTTTAATTTTGATCTCACAGTTTCATTTCCAGCGCTTTGGTGTAATGTGCAAGAGAGATCATTGGCATTGTGCTCGTCTGGGAACAGAAATTTCCTTTGAAGCATAGGAGTACTGGCTTCATCCTGTGGCTGGTCACAAGTCATTGCATGCAACAAAAAAGTGACAATGTACAATATGATCCAAGGCTCCCAAGAAACGGGCATTTTAAATCAGGAAAATGTAACTATTACAAACATTAAGAAATATCATTGTCAGGGTATAAGATACAGTATACTTTTTTATAATCCTGTTTGTTTTCCTTTATGCTGACAACAGTTGAGCCATCTCTTTTCTAGCAGCTGAAACCCTCTTACCTCTCCACACACTGTCAGCACAATCTTGCCATAAACTCCCCTCCTGCCTCTCTCTGCTGCCACTGTGACAATGTCAGCGCTCCAGTCACCCTCCCAGGTCAGGCACCTGAGTTCAAAGTCGATTTTGACGCATTCTGCCTCACGTTTTGTTTTGCTATGAAACGCCTGTCCCTCTACATACCTTGCTTGCGCCGACAGGGTCCCAATTTTTTGGGCCGGTACTTCCGCACTGACCAGAACCTCTACTGCGATAGTTGTCTCAGTGCATTCCCATTCTCCAAGACCAAAGATAACCAGCTGCCTGGGAAGAGGCAGCGGCATGTGGACTTGAAAGCACCTTCGGTTGGATTTGCTGCGGAGAACCGGGACAAAATGTTTGAATAGTTGTCGCGGTGTGAAAACGTCGGTGTGCTGTTTGGTTTTTTTTTTTGGGTGCGTGTGTTTTTGATTTTTACAAGCAGGCCTACCTAATGAACTGGCGGGGGGCGTCACGCAGCGACCACAGGACATAAAAATTCAGCTTCCCCATGTCGGTTCAGGGTTTGGGTTGCCTCGATAGGTTCGGAGAACAAGCCACCAGCAAAGCTTCTGTGCAAACCTGGAGCTCCTCTGATTGGCTGACTCTAGCGCGAGGCCGGAGTGGAAACGCACACGTGAGACCGCTGGGCCTACAATTAATTTATAATTAGCTGTAAACACTGGTGCTCTGGAGCACCTGCATTGTTTGGCTAGGTCTTACTGAACAGCTCGTTGGTAACAAAGCATTATATTTACTTTCTTAAAAAGCAAAAGTGTTGATGAAGTGACTAGTAATAAAGGTGGGGTGGAGGAAGAGATTTTTACCACATGGAATTACCAGTGGGGTTTTTTAACCAGTAGATCCCTGTGAGCCTTTCATTTCTCTGAGGGGAAAAAAAACACAAAGCACAGCTAATTTGGAACAAAATCTTTGTAATGTTTTATTGGCAATACCAAGAGAGATATTTTTTGAGGCTGTTTTATGGAGCCAAAAGTTATCAAAAAGTAAAGCAAAATAAATTAGATTTGAATTTATTTTATCAACTGATTGTTGGTGAAGGAAAAATATAGGCTACCTTGTTGCTGTTTTTAACCAGATGACTGGAGGTTAAAGAAATTTATAATATAAAGCTATTTTACGCATAACTTGAATTATTTTATATTAATTATTGATGCATTTATAAATGTTTTGACTTTGAGACCTTCTACACTCAGGGCTCCATAGCGTGGTGTTGTACATTGTAGGCGTGGTTTCCCACAATACACTATACATGAGGGAGGCAGTAAATACATGCAGTAAACGTGTTATACTGCCTCCCTCATGTAGTGTGTGTAGTGGGATTGGACAGGGTACTGAAAACACATTCATTATATAAAGCACTTCAATAGGACACCCCAAACTACAGTCTCAAATATGCCTTCTGAGTTAAATTTACAAAAGTGATGAGGCATCTACTAGACTGGCTGCACATGTGTAGATTCATCAACTGACTATATATGGGACATCTTTCAAATCCACAATAATCATCAAAGTCTAGCTGGACTAAAACATATTTGGCGTAGCAGCATATAAGAATTATTTAAGAATATGTTTATCCAACTGCTTTTTTAGAAATCCAGGAAAATGTGAGTGACACTAGATTCTCTGGATTCTAAGTGGCCTTTGGGGGGGGAGCTGAAAATTAAACCTGGTTTCATCAGCACCTCTGTAACAATTACATCAATCCTCTAATGCCGCAATTTAATGAAATCACATGGGACCATCCTGAAGCGCTTTCTAATCCTGGATCACCAGCAAGACTGTTATGAAATGATGGAGTCTCGGGTGGCATGGACAGATTTGGTTGGCTGGAGACTACACTCGCCAGCAGTCTTAATGACATCTCCCAAGTGTCATGTTGCAACATTTACTATCCTCAAAATTAACCACAAAGAAATCTAGACAATCTTCTCTTTATTGTGGAATATAAATTTTAGGAACAGAGGTCATCATAACTTACAGTAAAAGGTACAGTACAGCTAACATGGGAAGCTTTACATTGTACACGGCATTAGCAGCCAAATGTGTGGCATCTTTGGGAACATGCGCACAAGTAAATGCGGTAGAAGCACTGATTTTAGAAACAGGATAGACAAGGGTATACAACATTAGTGTGCCCAACGCACAGAGGATATTCAAAAACAAACACACTGACCAAATTAAATGGGGGGTTGAGGCAAATGTAAATATTGAATCTATATTACATAATAAGAGCTTTATGTGATAAGGGATGACTTATTTGCATCCTAAAAAGCACACTTTGGAAAACTGTTACCACTTGCTTCAGTACATTCAATTTATATCAACAAACCACTATGACAGTAGACCGCTCTGTGCACAGAACTTGTATTACATAATTATATTCTCCATTATCACATGATTAGATAAACGCAAATAAAAAATAAGTTACAGTGCAAAGCGGAAGGATAAATACAAGTAACAACGACGAAGCAACATAGAGGGTGCGCACACACGCGCACACACACAACACTCTATTTATAGTACTGCTTATTAAGCACCTGACGTGGAGAAATAAATGCTTTGCAGGTGTTCCCTGATGCCTGCTACCATCGAAATGTTACAGCTGAAGACAATATATGTTTTATGACGGGCACAGAGCACACATGGGAACATGGCACATATGCAAGGCTTCTTCAAATATCTATCAGCAAGACATTGGAGCAAATGTTGAGTACAAGACTATCTGACCATATGCTTAAATTGTGGCAACACAAGCTGATAGGGATAAAAAATAGATATGCCTATAATCAACCTTTTATATGATTTGACTTTTTTATGGAATCAAAAATAGTTCTTCAGTTTTAAGAGTAGGATTCTTCTGTAAAGTATACATTCACAAACAATAAATTGGCATCTTAGGCACTGTAATAAACTCTGTAGTAGAGGGTTTTATTTCGCCATAGTGAGTAGGAGTTATCAAACTTCAGGAGGTAAGTGCCTTCACCTGGAAAATCATGGCTCCCCCCATTGACGGACAAGTGACTGTCCTGGCGATATACGGGTAGAATTTCAGCCAAGTTTGAGTTGGTTTGAGTTTTGGAGCCCTTCTCAACATCTCCGTTACTGACAGGCCCTGCAACAGAAATCACATAAACCACAAAGTCAATACACTGCCGCTGGATCCCAGCTGGAGGGAAAAACACTATTACGGTGTGTTTTGTAGATACAGAATGACTGATTGAAAAAAGGGGTTAAACAAAGCCCAAGTGAGTGCTAAATATAGACCGTTTTAAATTCTGAATTTGCAAACACTAACTGACCTTCCAGCTCCTCCTCTTCATCTTCGTCATCACTTGACTCGCTGATGTGCACAGTGATAGCCCGGCTCGTGACAGGAGTCCAGTCAAAATATATGCCGAAGCCAATGTCGTAGCTGTCTGTAGCAAACTCCCAGCACAATTTTTTGGCCTCGGGGACAGTGGGCACGTGAACTGTCATGATGTCGCCACGGTACACCGTCACCACGCTGTCCTCCTCAGTTCGAAGCTTTGCCTTCAGCTCCTTCAGCGCCGCAGATGTCCATGTTGTTGGGGGTTTGAGGGGTGGCATCTGGGCTGCCATCAGGAGGAACAAATGGCAATGTTTTCACAAAAAGCATAACAGCAAGTCTGATAATTATTTATCCAGCTTAGACACGCCTTAGAAAATTGTAGATCCATGTTTTTAAAGCTTCACAGGCACATTTTTAAAACAGATTTATGAGAGCTCTGTATCCAAATCATAGATAAACAAAGCAGGAGTCATGATGGCATACTCAGCAGGTCTCTCACCTTTCATCTCAGCAGAGAGCTGACAGCTCCCAGCACTGTTGTTCTCTTCTCCTCCTTCCCCCAGGGCCGGCTCTGCAGGGCCCTCTTCATTACCCTCCAAATGCATACACACAAGACTGATATAATTGCTGAGAAATCATATTATATTGCCCTGTTTATTGCCACTCATTGGCAGCTCTTCTGACATGCTTAAATATTAACTACCTCTGCATGTCGTCCTGAATCTTCCTTGGTTTCATCCATATCAGCTTGGTTTTTGGATTGGGTGCAGCTCTTTGAAAGGTCTGTGTTCTGGAGGCTGAAGAGCAGATAGTATAACAGATACCACAATATTTTAACAGGGAAGACATTAGGATGCAAGTAGTACAACCAGCGATACGTGTCCTTACAGGAGCTTTAAACAGCAGCAACAGGCTACCTGTCCAGCGGTCTGGTGTCGCACTGTTTGGATGTTATCCCGGGAAACGACGAGAAGGACAGGGATGACAGCCGTGACTGGAGCTCTGATGTACCCTCTAACCTCTCCATGGATATAAAGACAAGACACCTCAGTCTGCGTGGCTGAAAAAAGATGAAACCCCTCCCCTTTCCAGTCACGGGGAGGGAGGGAAAAGATGAAAACAGTGAAACTAGCCTTCTAACGCAGATAAACTAAACTAAGCAAGCTGCTGTTTGACATTTATGAACCATATTAAACACAACAATAATTGGTGAATTAATACCCAAAGCCACGGAAGCGAAATGTATAACGTTATGTATGAGTGATGGGCTTTATTACCCAGCTTCATCTCCATGAAACGCATTAGCTTTGGAGGCTAGCTGGTTAGCTCACATTAGCTAACGCTACCTAACAAGCAGCTGCGGGCGCACTGGGCACAAACTTCACTCACCACGATGTAACGCTGATAATCCGATAACTCAATACGACTTTCCTTTAGTCCAACTCAGACCATCGGGAAATACACCTCCATGATCACTGCAATCACGTGAGGGACTGTCCACGGTTTCTGCTGCTTGACAGGAAAAAACAGACCCGATTTTTTTGACACTTCCGTGTTTCCTCGAGTGTTGCCGAAAATCTGCGAATCTGAAGTATCGACATCCTGTTCAAGAAATGATACCTTTGGGTAAACCCACACTTTATACCCGCCGGTACAACAAGGCAATGTCCAAACGCCAGTCCAAAGTCAGAAAAGAGCCACAGTAGAGGCTGTTTAAGTCAGCACATCTTTGTTTTTTCGTCTTCATATAAATGTATTTTTTTCTTTGTTGTCCTCTTTTTTTATACTTGTTTTGTGAATATTTAGAAGTGTATTTGGTTGCGGTGGTAACTTTCCTGCAATAGAAATATTGTACAGACGTCTGGTATGACATAAAGACATGGTGTGTGGATCAACATGTGCTTATTTTTTGTTGTGTTTTTATGAAAGTTTTAATTAAGGTAGAAGATATTTGTAACATTTTGTAAATGTGGCTGGGGGGTGTACTGTCCTTAAATCCTTTAATTAACAATGTATTCGAAATATACTGCAGCAGATACCCACATTTGCTGCTTTTTCTACCCCCCCCCCCCCCCACACACACACACACATAGGCTACTTAACAGTATGTATAAAAAAACCAAACAATTGAAATCATAATATCTTCAGGTATCACAAAATACACAGTTGAATCCTATTTATTCAAATGTAACCTTGCCACATTATAATTTTCAACAAAAGGAACACACCCTTTACATTAACATCTGTAGAGGATATACAGTTAGGTTTTACATTAGAGTGGAACTGTCTAATTTTGCTTGTGTCTCTACTAGTAATTTGTATGCTGCCGAGATGCACTGTTGCATAGATTTACTGCGTGATAGAAAGCACAGCAGTGGTGTCTCCTTGTACTGGGCATCAGCGAGAGAAATCCAAGGAAAAGGCCTTTGTGAGGGAAAAAATGTTGAAACATAACATTAAAAAGTGCTTTGGTACTTTTCCTGACAATTTTCAAAACTGTGCTGAAAAGAAGCTGTTTGATTCACAAGTGGAATTTACATTTCAAGTAAAATATGACATATATATTTTCTTGAGCTATACAGTGCACTCACTCCTTTGTCAGAAGGCAAGACGCATAAGATGCACTGATGAAACTCTGTGCGTTCAATTCCACAGTGTGTGGCTGTTTCTCTTTAAGCATGCTGTTGATCAGAGAGAGAGCATCACTGGATCCCAGACCAGAAGATGTGCAGATATTTAGCAGGCAGTACAACACTGCACACACCCAGTTCAGACCCAGAGAAATGCCACCTAAATATAAAGGAATACAACTGCATTAATATACATAATGTCAAGTTAAAGGTGAAGCCTCACTGCACCAATTTTCAAATGCTTTCCCTTGCATCTTATATAACATGACTTCAAATGCAAGGTCTAAGAAAGAGGCTGACATTATGCAATAATGAAACATGACGCACCGCTCGTTGAGAAAGGACATGATGCCTCTATCTGTAAAGGATCCATCAAAGCCGTGGCCAGATGAATGCAGGAGGGCCACACATCTGCAGCATCACAAGCGACAAAGTCATACTGTGGTTTGAGAATGAAGTCGTGTCCAAGAAGCTGTGCCAATCTGAAATACAAGTTAAAACAATACGGTGACTGAAAACAACAATGCTGTGTGTGTGTGTGTGTGTGTGAATGTGGTGGTACCTGTTGATGGGCACAGCGGAGGTGAAGCTGTACACAAGGCATCGCTTTGACAGGTTGGAGTGGAGATCAGCACAAACTTTAGGGAGGTGAGAGGGCAGACAGCAGAGGAACAGGATGTCTGCCCACGCTGCCAGTCTGCGATTGTCAGAGAAACATTCAACTCCTGTCGGGATAAATCCCACTGAAATAAGGAAGCAATGAGACAAACACAATAAGCACTGGCTCTTGAGTAGCCTATATAGGTATGACTTTTGTCAGAAGGCTATAGGATATAGGAATAAGCTCAATGTGCGTGTGTAAACAACTCATGTTTAATCTCTAATTTATCAATATCAAAACTCATTACTCTGACAACAAATGTCTTATCACTTGCAGAAGAGAAAGTTAGCTAGTACAAGCCAATAATACTACACACCATCTGCTTTAGTGAGTTGTACTGCATCACAACAACTATTTTACTTTGATTTGTACCTCTGAGTGCATTGCGTTGTATTATTTTATCAGTGTATGCCTACCTACAGATTCTGGTCTTCTACTGGATATCTTAATGTGTGATGGTTTGATGCCAGACTTTTCAAGGAGGGAGAGGAGTAACTGTTTCCCCATTTGACCCATCCCAAGTACCCCAACACGGAGGTCGCTGTCTTCTCCTGGAGAGTCTCTGTTTGCAGTGTGACTTTTCATGACACATCTAAATTTAAACGTGCAACAATTAGAATGAATGTGTCACACACACTTTAAATAGAGCTGCAGATAAATTAGCCTACCTCAGCAAGTGGACGAGTTTACACAGGAAAACTGCGTGCGCGCACCCGCAAAATATCAGTCCCGCCGAGCGTACACGAAGGTGAAGTAATTTTTTTTCATCCTCAGTAAGTCCAGCCTCAAAAGAAAAACTGCTCAAATCAGCAACCACGTCCAACATCGCCTAAAAGATCCGATAAAGGTAAGCTAAGCAGAAAGTGGACGCTATCAAGTTTTACAACATAGTAAAAATTG
Source organism: Micropterus dolomieu (assembly GCF_021292245.1). Classification (NCBI taxonomy): domain Eukaryota; kingdom Metazoa; phylum Chordata; class Actinopteri; order Centrarchiformes; family Centrarchidae; genus Micropterus; species Micropterus dolomieu. The sequence continues at coordinate 17,464,502 of NC_060160.1, forward strand.
GCCTCCTCCTCCTGTTTCCATGGCAAAAGGAAAACTTCCGATATAACATGGCTTACATACTTCAAAATAAAACTCTGCATGTCAAACGCTGCGCTGATCAGAATAAAAGAACGACTTAAACTTACGGTTAAACTGCCGTCAATCAAAATAAAACATTTATTATTATTTATTTTTACATTCTATTATCCATCCATGACAACTTAAATAAAAAGTCCTAAATCTCTCCTTTCAGACTCAAGGCTGTGAATGTGACCGTATAGACACAGGAATGCCTACTTACATTATATTCACTTCTAAAAAGTAAAGACCACACACAATGACGTTCTGCTCTGGTGGATTTAACCATTTTTATTTCGCTTTCATGCATTTAATACAAATTCTTCCATCACCTGTACACTTATGTACAAGAAATATTAGTCTGTCCACATAAACAAGAAAATGGGCAAATCAAATGTCTGCAACACAACATATCACACCAAATATCAATATTCAAACATACACTTAAAAAATTCAATTGTGCAGGATATTAAGACTTTGCTTCAAGATTCTGAGTGGATACAGTTTCTCTTACAAGTTTGAGTGAACAATTTGAAAAATTTGAGCAGCATACTGACAGAATAAAACATTTGAAACTGTTTTTAAAATATCAAGATCAGCTTTTGAGAACAGCAGCTTTTGCAAAAATGACAAAACGACCACAGCTCCAAACAAAATTGTAAAACTTTATAACAACTTCCCATCTGTCATTCATTTGAGCTGATTACACAACTTTACATAGCTGTGACACATTCAGGTCCTACACTTGTTCTTTTTCATATTTGCATGAAATGTTACACATTAGGAATATTTACAGAAAATAACAGTATATAACATACAGCACATTATATAAATTAAGGGTCATTACACCTATATTATTAGCGTTTGTTGACACCAAGTAGGGTAAAAGAACCAACAACTTGTAAACAGAGCTGTTTTGAGAATGAAGCAAATGTTTGCACCTCATGAGACAACAGCCTATTCATTATGATTTTATATCTATAATGCCACTGTCTATCCCACAACAGAACAAAATCCACATAAAGACAAAATGTGGCTCATAAATTCCTCACTCTTCATACATCCCTTTGATTAACCGTACAGTTGGACAATGCTGATAACCATGAAGGCACTGTGAGGCACCCGGTAAGCTGACACAAGCAGTAGCTCAAAGTGCCACGAGATGATCAGGATCTTATTTACACCAGGGCTGTATATTATGCACCTCTGAGATGTTCCTCTTCAAAAATCCTCTTAAGAAAGTTTCCAACACATTTACTAGCTGTTTCTTCTGCACAGTCATGGTTTCAAGTACCATATGGCAATAAGAATTACTCCTCGCCCTGCCTCCATTTCTGAGACTCCTCCTGGCGCGCATCAGGGTGAATCTGGTTCCTCATCCCACCCAAGACATTGGAGGTGGCTTCAGTGGCCATAATGAGCGGCTTGACTACTGCTGGTGGCAGCTGGCGGAGAACTCCACCCACTGCCCCGGTCATCCCACGCTGCTCGTGCTCCCGGGTGGCGGTGTCATAGATGGTCAGTGCCGTGTCTGTGATCCCCTGTAGATGTAAACACCAAAAAATCTGCATTAAAATCGGATTTTACTTTTCCAATAATGTCAATGAAGTGAAAATATAAAACATATTAGGGCTGACCCCACATAGTCAAAGGTTCAACGCTTCGATGGCCGGAGCCTGATTCGACTGTCAATCTCACAGTCAAAGCTTCCCAGCAAAACAAGGATCATGCCATTTTGACGATATGGGTGTGCTCAACATCTGATTTTACATAGAACTACTAGTTTTCTCCCCATAAGTTAATATACAGCCTATTACAATATACATTTCAATGTTTAATGCTGTAAATAAATATGTAAAAAGAAATAAACTTTTAATAAATGTTTTAAAAAGGTGCGTGAATAAATCCAAAATTACCCTTTAAGAAGGGGGGTCAGTGCGTATGTGTAGGCGTAGCGTGTACGTGTGTGTAGCCATGCAGTCTATGATGTAGCCTAATGGCAGGGAGACGGAGCCCCAGCCTCACCGCTGAGTTATCCGCACCTCGCGGGACATTTGAATCATTTATCACCACTGATGAACCATACAAAGTGTATTATATTGTTTTTAAATAGTACTTGAAATAGACCTGCGAGGAACTGCGACGTGCATGCATTTTTCAGCCACACGACACGCACGCAAAACTCTGCACAAGACCTGTGAATGGCAGGCGAGCAGAGAGGAAATGATCAACAATAAGTCTCAGTTTATCTGTAACGTTAAATGTACAGTGTAAGTTACAGTGACTAATGAACAGAGGCTGCAGTTCTGCAGCTTCTACCGTGCACCCCCTCCCCCATCGTCGTGCACAAACACACATTGATTTGACTATCAGTCGACTATGGGCAAGACTTGATTCAATTCTGATTCGACTATGTAAATCGTTAGTCGGGGACAGCCCAAAAAAAATAATATTTTACCTCTTTCACCACAGTATAGGCTTTGGCTACACCTTCTCTCAGGTCAACAGGCTGATGAGCCAATCCATAATGGGAGAACCGTTTTATCCTCTTTGTGTCTCTCTCATCAGGCACTGGAGACACCATGTCATAGGCAGTCTCAGCTGCAGCCTGAAAATGACACACAGAACAGCAGATTTGTTTGACGCCTCATGAAGGCACTGGTAGTGGATACAGACTTGTTTTTAGCAACAGTGAAACGAAGAGTTTACCTGGATGGTCCGCACCATCCTGTTGGTGAGCTCCAGAGCAGCCATGGCGGTAGAAGTTCCAAAGGAGGCAGTGCCGCGCTGAAACCCTCGAACTATCCGACCATCTTTCCTGTACTGCTCGATCGGGAGCCAGACCAAGTCCCTGAATCCCTGAACTGAACAGAAAATTCATCTTAAGAACATGGAAATACATGAGATCTACCTGAAGCTCACACACTGTAAATTACTTTTATAGCAGTTTTTTAAGGAAATCACAAATAAAGTTCGTCTGATACACCAAAAAGCCAGTGACTGGGTTCAGAGCATGTGTTGTAACTCACCTAGTTGTACCAGAGAGTGAATAGGTCCCACACCACCCAGGAGTCCTGGAAGCTGGTTCTTCTTGATGTCATTTAGCCACTCATTTATTGCATAGGAAAACAGTTTATCCACACCTAATAATCTGAAATACAGACAAGTATTAGTGCCCAGGGAAACATTATTGTCTGTCTGTGAATAGTGAATTACACACTTGATATAAATACATCATGTACTGGGATGTGTAAAAGAAATGTGCTCTTTTACTGTCTGAATCCAAGGTATCAAATAACCAACACAGTCTCGTATGATGTATTACTCAGATAATCATACCCTTGTCTGTAGCACAAGCGCCTCAGCTTCAGCTCTGAACAATTAAGCTGTGTCAATCCGATAATGATCCCTGCAAATGTTCCCTGGAACAGAGCAGTCATAAAGATCATTCATACAGCACAAATACAATAATGTGGGATTCATACATAGCCATCTTAGATCATGTACCTGCTCCATTAACACGTGTTTCCCATGGTAATCCAAGCGAATGGGAACCTCAGAGGTAAATCGAAACTCCCTGTTAGGAAACGAAAGTGTTAACCAACACAGACAAGCAATTTAATTATTTCTTTCAAGGAGTTTTAATATTTAATTAGTTATTTAACACTAACCTAAAGAAGATGGGTTGGTCTGTGAAGGAAGGAGCAGACGCTTCATTGTCAGTCACTTCCTCCTTGCCAGATGTGGAGAAACCATTGTGACTCAAGCGTCTCTGAGCAGGCAACGAGATGATTGGGGCCGGGTCCTGGCTACTGGCAGCGTGCTTGGAGAAGCTGCAGGAGATCTCAGGTGCAGCCACTTTTTTTGTGGAAACACAGACAGCTGCAGAACAAAATATTAAAATAATATCAGGAGCCAGCATTTGAATGTTAAATTATGTTTGAGTTTGAGGCACTTGAATGAATTTTACCTTCTTGAGCAGGCGGTGAGAAAAACTCAACTTCAGTAGCAAGACTAGTAAAGAAGTCCTTCAAGAAGAACAGAGCATCCTTCGAGCAAACAAAAAACAAGGCTGTGACTCAAAAAAAACTTACTGAGGATGTGTGCCACACGTGTAACAATCATTCGCGGATATTTTACCTGATCAATATTGAGGCGAAGAGGCATCAGGGAAACTCGCAAACAGCACTCCTGGGGAGCCTGGCCTGACTCAGGACACATGTGCAGTGCCTTCACCGTCAACTAAGACGAAACGCATACAAGAAGTTACACAAGGCCAAGATTTTACTGGGTTAATGTGAGTGTGCTGCCTTCCTCACCATGTTCGAATGGGCTTTTCTGGGCATTTCCTTGCTAGAATACAAGTAGAGGAACTTGTTCATCTGTGAGGTAGCCAGTCTGTCTCGAATCTCCAAGTCCTGCACAATAAACACCTGCCGGGAGACTGGCTGATCCATTGCTGGCCCAGAAGACACCTGGGCCTGTTGGTACACCTCATGCTGAAATCTTACCTAGGGCAAAGGTAAAAAAGAAAAGCTGGTAAACGGTGAAGTAATGATGCAAGGTATTCGTGTGATGAGTACCATAATAAACATTCATTCCAGGTGAAGAGGAACTTTACCTTGCTGAGCTGTATCTCCATCAGGACGTCAGGGTTCCTTCCTCTTCCACCTCCTGCCCGTCCTGAAGCCTTGGCCTGTCTGACTGGAGTTTGAGAGGGGGAGCTATGGGGTGTAGACCTGCAGGGCGGAGAAAAGGGCAAAAATTAAACAAGTCTGTTTCACTTTCAGCACATTTAAAACAGTGTGTGCAAAGTTATGTGTTAATGACTCACCCTCGGCTTCTAGCAGGAGAGGCTATGAAAGTTGCACTCCCAAAGTCTTTCCCACCATAGAGGTGCCAGATGACGGAGATCTCCTTGATGAGGTAGCGCACCTCTGGGATGGGAAAGTTCATGGCTCCACGGCTGGAATCACTCCCATCTAGAGGCTGACTGAAGTAATCATCTTTGATTTCTACAGGGTCTGAGGTAAGCTGCTTTACCACTGGCTCTTGATCAAGATCCTGAAACACATATTTCTTACAGTGAGCCAACACAGATTGTCACAGTGTCTTTGTTGTGGTGCCATAACTGTGTGAATGAATATATATCCTGACCTCTCCTCTGGAACCTGGTGTCTCCAAGATACAAAAGTCGTCTGTCTCTTGGGTCAGGGTAGGGACAGGAGTGATGAGAGGAGAGTGAAGCACTGGGTAAGTGGGGCTCGCATCTTGGGGAAAATTCCCACTTTCATCCGGGAACAAGAACAGGTCTGAGCGAGGCGGGTCATGGTCCTGATCCCGCTCCTCATGTGCACCTACAGATGTGTGAAAAAGTATCAAATCTAGTTAAGTGACATTATATCATTCATGGAGCTAAGCCCTTCATCTTTCCTGAACTAAATCTTCACCATTCTGCTGCAGCCCTGGAGCATGCTGCCCATCAGTCTCCTCCATAGCTTCACTCATCAGATCCTGCAACATCTGCTGCTCAGTCTCAGCAAGCAATGGTGTCTGAGATGTGGGTCGGCTAGGAAACTCCGCCTGTCCAGAAACACACTTAAAGTAAGCATGTGTGACCAGCAGAGGTTTTACATCCTATTGTAACTACCGAATACTGGCTCAGGTTGGGGTAATTTCTGACCTTGGTTCTTTGTGTAGTGCTGCTGTGCTTGGCCTCTGGCTCTGCAGGGGGCAGTAAGTCTCCATAGCTGGCTACATATTGGATAAGGTTCATGAGGGCAGCACAGGAGTCCGAACACGTTCTGATGTGAATAACATCACTGGAACAGCGCAGCTCAAATCTGGGCTCTGACTATCACCCAAGAGAGAGTGAGAAATGAGACATTTTCAACCTACTTTTGAAGAGGAAAAGTTCAAAACATTAATGTAATGTAGAGGCAGACAATGCTTACCAACTTTCCATCTGCCCCAGGTTTGACAGCTGTAATCCTCAACTCTAATGTTCCCATGTCTACCACTTGAACATAGTCTATGACAAAAATCCAAAAGCAAACACAGGTCAAAGCTACATTGAAACATTTCAAGCCGTTTCTTCAAAATCATCACTGAAGTGAACTTACCACGCGCTAGATTGACAGAGACGGCATTACTCTTGTCTGAGAGGAACAGAGCCGCTTCGTCCAAAATTATCCTGTGTACAACATGTTGTATAAAGCAAGTCAGATGCAATTACATCTCTCAGTTTTTCTATCATCGACGAAACCTACCTGAGTGTGGAGGAAGAAAGGTCCAAAGAGACACTGCTGGAGATGCTGAAAGTCTCTACAACCAACAGTGATCTGAGCGGCAGGTAAAGGGGTCTGTCAAGAGAAGAACAAATGCCACATTTGAACACACACAGATAACAAATAACTCAATAATCAGTGGAAGGTCTGAAGCCTACCTGTAGTCTAGAGAGCAGCTCCATAGGTGTAGATGTAGGGTGGTGACAGACGTAGGAGGGGCGTACCCCAACACAGGCTCATCGGAAACATTCAGAAAGTCGACAATCTGTTGCACATAAATTGGCAATACGATTACAAATGTGTGGTTTCTTTTGCATTATATTTAAGGGAACATTTAAGGTAAAAGAATAAAAAGAGGTTTTGTGATGTGGTAGCTTCATCTAGGCCTACCTGGTCATACCAGCCCAGGCTGGGAGGGACCACTCTGTGCTGGAGTGTGGCTCCTCTAACTCCAATAGCGACCAGAAATTCCTGCAACAAAAAAAAAAAAAAAAATACACTGCAGTGAGCAGAAAACACAACGCAAGCTGACTGATGAAACACCAGTTCTGCCAAATAAAGGGAAACATTTGGCTGAATGGAGGTATTACCTGAAATCTGTGTTGAAACAGATGCTACTGCACAGGTGTGGTTTCAGGATTAATTCAGAAATCAACATGTAATCATGCCTGGTGTTTTCCAGCGTAATGATGTTGAGTAAGCTGCCCATTATTTGACTAGTATGGCACAGGAGTGAGAACCCAATGGACCTCACTTATAAAACATCATTTACAATTGCCCTTACATGGCAAGGTCAGGATTTGGGTTCAACAGTAGATCAAGAAAAATCTTTCAGTTTGTCAAAAGCCCCATCTACAGGGCAAATGTGGTCATGAAAGGGTCTGTTGAGGTTGCGAGTCCACAACCACAGTGTACTAAGGCTGTCTTAGTCAATAGATCTCAAGCTAATTAATCCTTTATAAAGATTTTTTGGTTTTTTTTAAGCCTTTATTTAGATAGGACAGTGAAGCAAGGAAGGGAGTGAGAGAGGGGATGACATGCAGCAACATCTTTTCTTGTGACATACTCACAAGAAAGACAAATTATTCAAATTTAATAATCTGAAAATTGCTCTATGGGGAAAACTGCTCACAACGCACTGATCTATTTAACATGTGACGATGGGTTCACAAGTGGATGTTGCTTAATTTAAGGGCTCTCAGAAATCCAACTAAGCTCAACAGACAGAATCTATCCCAAGGTGAACTGAAGCTGTTTTGCCAGCCAGCATGGCCTGTTACCAGTCAGTGATGTGAGAGTACTCTACCTTCACATTGCGTTCTGCATTCTGTGATGAGATTTTGACAGCGACAGACACCATGCTGCGGGCCTCCAGACCAATACCCTCTGAGGGAGTTGAGGATCTCTCAGGAGACGTCTCTGATTGGTAGATGGTTGGCTCCAACCAGTGGGGATGTGTCCTGCATGGCAACTTGATGTCGGAGACAGAGGTGCCTCCCTCCAAAAGTCCTAAGCCGGTTAACAGAGTGAGAGATCATATAATGAGGCTTAACACTAGAACCGACAACGGGTCAAATTTACCCGCGGCTGTTTTTTGATTGTATTTATCTTTGTTTCAATATAATATTCAAGTCCCCCAGTCTCTGACTTTTCCTAAAATTGTGTTATGTAGCACCCCCTATTGTTAAAAATGTCAATATAAAGCCAGATTTAAAAAACGGGCATTTATACCTATAAGCGCCAGCGGGTAAAATTTACCCCTATAGAGAATGCAGTCATTTTAGCACTGTTCATTTAGATAAACATTCTACGTTGCTATTGGCAATGCCTTTCCCACTACAGGCATTACACTTGCTCAGCGCAGTGAGTGAAGGACAGTCTGACAGTGGGGGCTGAGTGATGTGTCCTGGGTTGATTCTGCATCTGACTGTTCATTATCTGACAGCGATCCACTTGAATGAAGTAAATATGCATAAAAGCCGCTGCTCATAGGTTTTGTGTAGGCTACATGGTTATCACAGGGAAAAACTAGGCTACCTGCAGAATTAGTTTTGATGGAAAATCAAAACCATCAAAACCCACTTCAAGTGGGGCTCCCTCGTGTGCTTTTTCAATCGGCTATAACTTTTCCAATGCTTTGTATTTTTTAGTAAAAGTGATCATTATACATTTTTCCGTTGGGTAAAAATCTACTATGAATTTTGGAATTGATAATAATCGTTTTTTTCAAATAAATCGCCTACTTTTATTTGGACTTTCAAACTTTTGTAGCTATGTGTTACTCTCTGGATGCCCGATGGAGTCCGAAAAAACAAGCAGAACATTAAGAACTAACCAACATTATGAGGCTATTATTATTACCGCCTATAAAACACTACAACAGTCAGTCTTTTTTGTAAATTGTATGCTGCATTTAAATTCAAGCTGTTTTTAGAATATAACTAGGCTACAACATCTATAACAGCGACGAGTGGATGACATCAAAAGAGCCGCCGCATGTGAACGTGCCCTTCACAGATGCGCAGTGTAAGTGAACGACCTGCACGGTGAAGACAATGAATAAAAATAGAATAAACATTCTGTAAATGCCTGAAATATGGGGATGGTGTTTATAGGAAATGCACAGCCAATGTGCAATGTTTCCCAAAGTGTGTTGGAGCAACATGTAGCAGAAATAATCACAAAATCACGGCATTTTTATAGCGGGTAAATGTTACCCACTATGGCAGTTATAGGTATACAACAAACCCTGGCGGTTCTAGTGTTAAAGGGTAAACCTGGGCCCTATTTTCACATATTTTCTGGTAGGACAACATTGTGGAAAGGGTCCCGAGTGAAATCCTGGTGACACCCCTTGTTTTTAACCAAAGTTAAAAAAAGTCTCGCTCATACACAATTCTTGCTCTGATATCTTGCGAGGGACAAGCTGTTGCAGGAAGGCGCCGGTGGAAACGTGAGTCATAGTTGGAGAGAGGGATTTGTGTACACAGAGGAACTGCAAGACTTTATTTCCCTACACTGCTCCAACAAAACAAACTCCAGCTGAAACCATCTATTGCACAGATTTCAAAACTTTTTGTACGTACTAGTCAATTCAACCCCCGAATATGTGGAAATAGGGCCCAGGTTTAAAAGTACCGAAATTATCCTGCAAGTACATGAATCACACAACAGCAGTGATGTAGACACAGTGTAGTTGTATAGTAGTACTCTACTTCACAACATCACGTACACACAGCAGCATGAGAGTATAGTGACTACAGGTGCTGGTCATATAATTAGAATATTATCAAAAAGTTGATTTATTTCATTAATTCCATTCAAAAAGTGAAACTTGGATATTATATTCATTCATTACACACAGACTGATATACAGTATTTCAAATGTTTGTTTCATTTAATTGTGATGATTAAAACTGACAACTAATGAAAATACCAAATTCAGTATCTCTGAAAATTTGAATATTACTCAAGACCAATACAAAAAAAGGATTTTTAGAAATGTTGGCCAACTGAAAAGTATGAACATGAAAAGTATGAGCATGTACAGCACTCAATACTTAGTTGGGGCTCCTTTTGCCTGAATTACTGCAGCAATGTGGCGTGGCATGGAGTAGATCAGTCTGTGGCACTGCTCAGGTGTTATGAAAGCCCAGGTTGCTCTGATAGTGGCCTTCAGCTCTTCTGCATTGTTGGGTCTGGCGTATCGCATCTTTCTCTTCACAATACCCCATAGATTTCCTATAGCGTTATGGTCAGGCGAGTTTGCTTTGTTTCACAATCCTCTCCAGGGTGCGGTTATCCCTATTGCTTGTACACTTTTTTCTACCATATCTTTTCCTTCCCTTCGCCTCTCTATTAATGTGCTTGGACACAGAGCTCTGTGAACAGCCAGCCTCTTTAGCAATGACCTTTTGTGTCTTGCC